>NW_027436821.1:0-181000 GCF_047716275.1 Strix uralensis
GAGAGCGTGCAGAGCACTGGGGAAAGGCAGGCAGAGAATTCCCTGCTAGCACCTTCTCTGTGCCTGGGAAGCAGAAGTCTTCACATTGCTTCGCAGAATCGCTTTTGTGCAGAAAACAGTAACACTTGTTCAGAACGAAAGAAAGCACAGAGCCCCAGATTTTATGTTGTCCTGAGAGCTTGCAGAGTACTGGGGAAAGGCAGGCAGAGAATTCCCTGCTAGCACCTTCTCTGTGCCTGGGAAGCAGAAGTGTTCACATTGCTTCGCAGAATCGCTTTTGTCCAGAAAACAGTAACACTTGCTCAGAACGAAAGAAAGCACAGAGCCCCAGATTTTATGTTGTCCTGCAGAGCTTGCAGAGCACTGGGGAAAGGCAGGCAGAGAATTCCCTGCTAGCACCTTCTCTGTGCCTGTTCACATTGCTTCGCAGAATCGCTTTTGTGCAGAAAACAGTAACACTTGTTCAGAACGAAAGAAAGCACAGAGCCCCAGATTTGCTGTGGTCCTGGAGAGCTTGCAGAGCACTGGGATAAGGCAGGCAGAGAATTCCCTGCTAGCACCTTCTCTGTGCCTGGGAAGCAGAAGTGTTCACATTGCTTCGCAGAATCGCTTTTGTGCAGAAAACAGTAACACTTGTTCAGAACGAAAGAAAGCACAGAGCCCCAGATTTGATGTTGTCCTGGAGAGCTTGCAGAGCACTGGGGAAAGGCAGGCAGAGAATTCCCTGCTAGCACCTTCTCTGTGCCTGTTCACATTGCTTCGCAGAATCGCTTTTGTGCAGAAAACAGTAACACTTGTTCAGAACGAAAGAAAGCACAGAGCCCCAGATTTGCTGTGGTCCTGGAGAGCTTGCAGAGCACTGGGATAAGGCAGGCAGAGAATTCCCTGCTAGCACCTTCTCTGTGCCTGGGAAGCAGAAGTGTTCACATTGCTTCGCAGAATCGCTTTTGTGCAGAAAACAGTAACACTTGTTCAGAACGAAAGAAAGCACAGAGCCCCAGATTTTATGTTGTCCTGGAGAGCTTGCAGAGCACTGGGGAAAGGCAGGCAGAGAATTCCCTGCTAGCACCTTCTCTGTGCCTGTTCACATTGCTTCGCAGAATTGTTTTTATGCAGAAAACACTCACACTTGTTCAGAAGGAAAGAAAGCACAGAGCCCCAGATTTGGTGTTGTCCTGGAGAGCTTGCAGAGCACTGGGGAAAGGCAGGCAGAGAATTCCCTCCTAGCACCTTCTCTGTGCCTGTTCACATTGCTTCGCAGAATTGCTTTTGTGCAGAAAACAGTAACACTTGTTCAGAACGAAAGAAAGCACAGAGCCCCAGATTCTATGTTGTCCTGGAGAGCGTGCAGAGCACTGGGGAAAGGCAGGCAGAGAATTCCCTGCTAGCACCTTCTCTGTGCCTGGGAAGCAGAAGTCTTCACATTGCTTCGCAGAATCGCTTTTGCGCAGAAAACAGTAACACTTGTTCAGAACGAAAGAAAGCACAGAGCGCCAGATTTTATGTTGTCCTGAGAGCTTGCAGAGTACTGGGGAAAGGCAGGCAGAGAATTCCCTGCTAGCACCTTCTCTGTGCTTGTTCACATTGCTTCGCAGAATCGCTTTTGTGCAGAAAACAGTAACACTTGTTCAGAACGAAAGAAAGCACAGAGCCCCAGATTTTATGTTGTCCTGGAGAGCTTGCAGAGCACTGGGGAAAAGCAGGCAGAGAATTCCCTGCTAGCACCTTCTCTGTGCCTGTTCACATTGCTTCGCAGAATCGCTTTTGTGCAGAAAACAGTAACACTTGTTCAGAACGAAAAAAAGCACAGAGCCCCAGATTTGATGTTGTCCTGGAGAGCTTGCAGAGCACTGGGGAAAGGCAGGCAGAGAATTCCCTGCTAGCACCTTCTCTGTGCCTGGGAAGCAGAAGTGTTCACATTGCTTCGCAGAATCGCTTTTGTGCAGAAAACAGTAATACTTGTTCAGAACGAAAGAAAGCACAGAGCCCCAGATTTGCTGTTGTCCTGGAGAGCTTGCAGAGCACTGGGGAAAGGCAGGCAGAGAATTCCCTGCTAGCACCTTCTCTGTGCCTGGGAAGCACAAGTGTTCACATTGCTTCGCAGAATCGCTTTTGTGCAGAAAACACTAACACTTGTTCAGAACGAAAGAAAGCACAGAGCCCCAGATTCTATGTTGTCCTGGAGAGCGTGCAGAGCACTGGGGAAAGGCAGGCAGAGAATTCCCTGCTAGCACCTTCTCTGTGCCTGGGAAGCAGAAGTCTTCACATTGCTTCGCAGAATCGCTTTTGCGCAGAAAACAGTAACACTTGTTCAGAACGAAAGAAAGCACAGAGCGCCAGATTTTATGTTGTCCTGGAGAGCTTGCAGAGCACTGGGGAAAGGCAGGCAGAGAATTCCCTGCTAGCACCTTCTCTGTGCCTGGGAAGCAGAAGTGTTCACATTGCTTCGCAGAATCGCTTTTGTGCAGAAAACAGTAACACTTGTTCAGAACGAAAGAAAGCACAGAGCCCCAGATTTGCTGTTGTCCTGGAGAGCTTGCAGAGCACTGGGGAAAGGCAGGCAGAGAATTCCCTGCTAGCACCTTCTCTGTGCCTGTTCACATTGCTTCGCAGAATTGTTTTTGTGCAGAAAACACTCACACTTGTTCAGAAGGAAAGAAAGCACAGAGCCCCAGATTTGCTGTAGTCCTGGAGAGCTTGCAGAGCACTGGGATAAGGCAGGCAGAGAATTCCCTGCTAGCACCTTCTCTGTGCCTGGGAAGCAGAAGTGTTCACATTGCTTCGCAGAATCGCTTTTGTGCAGAAAACAGTAACACTTGTTCAGAACGAAAGAAAGCACAGAGCCCCAGATTCTATGTTGTCCTGGAGAGCGTGCAGAGCACTGGGGAAAGGCAGGCAGAGAATTCCCTCCTAGCACCTTCTCTGTGCCTGGGAAGCAGAAGTGGTCACATTGCTTCGCAGAATTGCTTTTGTGCAGAAAACAGTAACACTTGTTCAGAACGAAAGAAAGCACAGAGCCCCAGATTTGCTGTTGTCCTGGAGAGCTTGCAGAGCACTGGGGAAAGGCAGGCAGAGAATTCCCTCCTAGCACCTTCTCTGTGCCTGTTCACATTGCTTCGCAGAATTGCTTTTGTGCAGAAAACAGTAACACTTGTTCAGAACGAAAGAAAGCACAGAGCCCCAGATTTGCTGTGGTCCTGGAGAGCTTGCAGAGCACTGGGATAAGGCAGGCAGAGAATTCCCTGCTAGCACCTTCTCTGTGCCTGGGAAGCACAAGTGTTCACATTGCTTCGCAGAATCGCTTTTGTGCAGAAAACAGTAACACTTGTTCAGAACGAAAGAAAGCACAGAGCCCCAGATTTTATGTTGTCCTGGAGAGCTTGCAGAGCACTGGGGAAAGGCAGGCAGAGAATTCCCTGCTAGCACCTTCTCTGTGCCTGGGAAGCAGAAGTGTTCACATTGCTTCGCAGAATCGCTTTTGTGCAGAAAACACTAACACTTGTTCAGAACGAAAGAAAGCACAGAGCCCCAGATTCTATGTTGTCCTGGAGAGCTTGCAGAGCACTGGGGAAAGGCAGGCAGAGAATTCCCTGCTAGCACCTTCTCTGTGCCTGGGAAGCAGAAGTCTTCACATTGCTTCGCAGAATCGCTTTTGCGCAGAAAACAGTAACACTTGTTCAGAACGAAAGAAAGCACAGAGCGCCAGATTTTATGTTGTCCTGAGAGCTTGCAGAGTACTGGGGAAAGGCAGGCAGAGAATTCCCTGCTAGCACCTTCTCTGTGCCTGGGAAGCAGAAGTGTTCACATTGCTTCGCAGAATCGCTTTTGTGCAGAAAACAGTAACACTTGTTCAGAACGAAAAAAAGCACAGAGCCCCAGATTTTATGTTGTCCTGGAGAGCTTGCAGAGCACTGGGGAAAGGCAGGCAGAGAATTCCCTGCTAGCACCTTCTCTGTGCCTGGGAAGCAGAAGTGTTCACATTGCTTCGCAGAATCGCTTTTGTGCAGAAAACAGTAACACTTGTTCAGAACGAAAGAAAGCACAGAGCCCCAGATTCTATGTTGTCCTGGAGAGCGTGCAGAGCACTGGGGAAAGGCAGGCAGAGAATTCCCTGCTAGCACCTTCTCTGTGCCTGTTCACATTGCTTCGCAGAATTGTTTTTATGCAGAAAACACTCACACTTGTTCAGAAGGAAAGAAAGCACAGAGCCCCAGATTTGCTGTTGTCCTGGAGAGCCTGCAGAGCACTGGGGAAAGGCAGGCAGAGAATTCCCTCCTAGCACCTTCTCTGTGCCTGTTCACATTGCTTCGCAGAATTGCTTTTGTGCAGAAAACAGTAACACTTGTTCAGAACGAAAGAAAGCACAGAGCCCCAGATTTGCTGTGGTCCTGGAGAGCTTGCAGAGCACTGGGGAAAGGCAGGCAGAGAATTCCCTGCTAGCACCTTCTCTGTGCCTGGGAAGCAGAAGTGTTCACATTGCTTCGCAAAATCGCTTTTGTGCAGAAAACAGTAACACTTGTTCAGAACGAAAGAAAGCACAGAGCCCCAGATTCTATGTTGTCCTGGAGAGCGTGCAGAGCACTGGGGAAAGGCAGGCAGAGAATTCCCTGCTAGCACCTTCTCTGTGCCTGGGAACCAGAAGTCTTCACATTGCTTCGCAGAATCGCTTTTGCGCAGAAAACAGTAACACTTGTTCAGAACGAAAGAAAGCACAGAGCGCCAGATTTTATGTTGTCCTGAGAGCTTGCAGAGTACTGGGGAAAGGCAGGCAGAGAATTCCCTGCTAGCACCTTCTCTGTGCTTGTTCACATTGCTTCGCAGAATCGCTTTTGTGCAGAAAACAGTAACACTTGTTCAGAACGAAAGAAAGCACAGAGCCCCAGATTTTATGTTGTCCTGGAGAGCTTGCAGAGCACTGGGGAAAAGCAGGCAGAGAATTCCCTGCTAGCACCTTCTCTGTGCCTGTTCACATTGCTTCGCAGAATCGCTTTTGTGCAGAAAACAGTAACACTTGTTCAGAACGAAAAAAAGCACAGAGCCCCAGATTTTATGTTGTCCTGGAGAGCTTGCAGAGCACTGGGGAAAGGCAGGCAGAGAATTCCCTGCTAGCACCTTCTCTGTGCCTGGGAAGCAGAAGTGTTCACATTGCTTCGCAGAATCGCTTTTGTGCAGAAAACAGTAATACTTGTTCAGAACGAAAGAAAGCACAGAGCCCCAGATTTTATGTTGTCCTGGAGAGCTTGCAGAGCACTGGGGAAAGGCAGGCAGAGAATTCCCTGCTAGCACCTTCTCTGTGCCTGTTCACATTGCTTCGCAGAATTGTTTTTGTGCAGAAAACACTCACACTTGTTCAGAAGGAAAGAAAGCACAGAGCCCCAGATTTGCTGTAGTCCTGGAGAGCTTGCAGAGCACTGGGATAAGGCAGGCAGAGAATTCCCTGCTAGCACCTTCTCTGTGCCTGGGAAGCAGAAGTGTTCACATTGCTTCGCAAAATCGCTTTTGTGCAGAAAACAGTAACACTTGTTCAGAACGAAAGAAAGCACAGAGCCCCAGATTCTATGTTGTCCTGGAGAGCGTGCAGAGCACTGGGGAAAGGCAGGCAGAGAATTCCCTGCTAGCACCTTCTCTGTGCCTGGGAAGCAGAAGTCTTCACATTGCTTCGCAGAATCGCTTTTGCGCAGATTACAGTAACACTTGTTCAGAACGAAAGAAAGCACAGAGCCCCAGATTTTATGTTGTCCTGGAGAGCTTGCAGAGCACTGGGGAAAGGCAGGCAGAGAATTCCCTGCTAGCACCTTCTCTGTGCCTGGGAAGCAGAAGTCTTCACATTGCTTCGCAGAATCGCTTTTGTGCAGAAAACAGTAACACTTGTTCAGAACGAAAGAAAGCACAGAGCGCCAGATTTTATGTTGTCCTGAGAGCTTGCAGAGTACTGGGGAAAGGCAGGCAGAGAATTCCCTGCTAGCACCTTCTCTGTGCCTGGGAAGCAGAAGTGTTCACATTGCTTCGCAGAATCGCTTTTGTGCAGAAAACAGTAACACTTGTTCAGAACGAAAGAAAGCACAGAGCCCCAGATTTTACGTTGTCCTGGAGAGCTTGCAGAGCACTGGGGAAAAGCAGGCAGAGAATTCCCTGCTAGCACCTTCTCTGTGCCTGGGAAGCAGAAGTGTTCACATTGCTTCGCAAAATCGCTTTTGTGCAGAAAACAGTAACACTTGTTCAGAACGAAAGAAAGCACAGAGCCCCAGATTCTATGTTGTCCTGGAGAGCGTGCAGAGCACTGGGGAAAGGCAGGCAGAGAATTCCCTGCTAGCACCTTCTCTGTGCCTGGGAAGCAGAAGTCTTCACATTGCTTCGCAGAATCGCTTTTGCGCAGATTACAGTAACACTTGTTCAGAACGAAAGAAAGCACAGAGCCCCAGATTTTATGTTGTCCTGGAGAGCTTGCAGAGCACTGGGGAAAGGCAGGCAGAGAATTCCCTGCTAGCACCTTCTCTGTGCCTGGGAAGCAGAAGTCTTCACATTGCTTCGCAGAATCGCTTTTGTGCAGAAAACAGTAACACTTGTTCAGAACGAAAGAAAGCACAGAGCGCCAGATTTTATGTTGTCCTGAGAGCTTGCAGAGTACTGGGGAAAGGCAGGCAGAGAATTCCCTGCTAGCACCTTCTCTGTGCCTGGGAAGCAGAAGTGTTCACATTGCTTCGCAGAATCGCTTTTGTGCAGAAAACAGTAACACTTGTTCAGAACGAAAGAAAGCACAGAGCCCCAGATTTTACGTTGTCCTGGAGAGCTTGCAGAGCACTGGGGAAAAGCAGGCAGAGAATTCCCTGCTAGCACCTTCTCTGTGCCTGTTCACATTGCTTCGCAGAATTGCTTTTGTGCAGAAAACAGTAACACTTGTTCAGAACGAAAGAAAGCACAGAGCCCCAGATTTGCTGTGGTCCTGGAGAGCTTGCAGAGCACTGGGGAAAGGCAGGCAGAGAATTCCCTGCTAGCACCTTCTCTGTGCCTGGGAAGCAGAAGTGTTCACATTGCTTCGCAGAATCGCTTTTGTGCAGAAAACAGTAACACTTGTTCAGAACGAAAGAAAGCACAGAGCCCCAGATTCTATGTTGTCCTGGAGAGCGTGCAGAGCACTGGGGAAAGGCAGGCAGAGAATTCCCTGCTAGCACCTTCTCTGTGCCTGGGAACCAGAAGTCTTCACATTGCTTCGCAGAATCGCTTTTGCGCAGAAAACAGTAACACTTGTTCAGAACGAAAGAAAGCACAGAGCGCCAGATTTTATGTTGTCCTGAGAGCTTGCAGAGTACTGGGGAAAGGCAGGCAGAGAATTCCCTGCTAGCACCTTCTCTGTGCTTGTTCACATTGCTTCGCAGAATCGCTTTTGTGCAGAAAACAGTAACACTTGTTCAGAACGAAAGAAAGCACAGAGCCCCAGATTTTATGTTGTCCTGGAGAGCTTGCAGAGCACTGGGGAAAAGCAGGCAGAGAATTCCCTGCTAGCACCTTCTCTGTGCCTGTTCACATTGCTTCGCAGAATCGCTTTTGTGCAGAAAACAGTAACACTTGTTCAGAACGAAAAAAAGCACAGAGCCCCAGATTTTATGTTGTCCTGGAGAGCTTGCAGAGCACTGGGGAAAGGCAGGCAGAGAATTCCCTGCTAGCACCTTCTCTGTGCCTGGGAAGCAGAAGTGTTCACATTGCTTCGCAGAATCGCTTTTGTGCAGAAAACAGTAATACTTGTTCAGAACGAAAGAAAGCACAGAGCCCCAGATTTTATGTTGTCCTGGAGAGCTTGCAGAGCACTGGGGAAAGGCAGGCAGAGAATTCCCTGCTAGCACCTTCTCTGTGCCTGTTCACATTGCTTCGCAGAATTGTTTTTGTGCAGAAAACACTCACACTTGTTCAGAAGGAAAGAAAGCACAGAGCCCCAGATTTGCTGTAGTCCTGGAGAGCTTGCAGAGCACTGGGATAAGGCAGGCAGAGAATTCCCTGCTAGCACCTTCTCTGTGCCTGGGAAGCAGAAGTGTTCACATTGCTTCGCAAAATCGCTTTTGTGCAGAAAACAGTAACACTTGTTCAGAACGAAAGAAAGCACAGAGCCCCAGATTCTATGTTGTCCTGGAGAGCGTGCAGAGCACTGGGGAAAGGCAGGCAGAGAATTCCCTGCTAGCACCTTCTCTGTGCCTGGGAAGCAGAAGTCTTCACATTGCTTCGCAGAATCGCTTTTGCGCAGATTACAGTAACACTTGTTCAGAACGAAAGAAAGCACAGAGCCCCAGATTTGATGTTGTCCTGGAGAGCTTGCAGAGCACTGGGGAAAGGCAGGCAGAGAATTCCCTGCTAGCACCTTCTCTGTGCCTGGGAAGCAGAAGTCTTCACATTGCTTCGCAGAATCGCTTTTGTGCAGAAAACAGTAACACTTGTTCAGAACGAAAGAAAGCACAGAGCGCCAGATTTTATGTTGTCCTGAGAGCTTGCAGAGTACTGGGGAAAGGCAGGCAGAGAATTCCCTGCTAGCACCTTCTCTGTGCCTGGGAAGCAGAAGTGTTCACATTGCTTCGCAGAATCGCTTTTGTGCAGAAAACAGTAACACTTGTTCAGAACGAAAGAAAGCACAGAGCCCCAGATTTTACGTTGTCCTGGAGAGCTTGCAGAGCACTGGGGAAAAGCAGGCAGAGAATTCCCTGCTAGCACCTTCTCTGTGCCTGTTCACATTGCTTCGCAGAATTGCTTTTGTGCAGAAAACAGTAACACTTGTTCAGAACGAAAGAAAGCACAGAGCCCCAGATTTGCTGTGGTCCTGGAGAGCTTGCAGAGCACTGGGGAAAGGCAGGCAGAGAATTCCCTGCTAGCACCTTCTCTGTGCCTGGGAAGCAGAAGTGTTCACATTGCTTCGCAGAATCGCTTTTGTGCAGAAAACAGTAACACTTGTTCAGAACGAAAGAAAGCACAGAGCCCCAGATTCTATGTTGTCCTGGAGAGCGTGCAGAGCACTGGGGAAAGGCAGGCAGAGAATTCCCTGCTAGCACCTTCTCTGTGCCTGGGAAGCAGAAGTGTTCACATTGCTTCGCAGAATCGCTTTTGCGCAGAAAACAGTAACACTTGTTCAGAACGAAAGAAAGCACAGAGCGCCAGATTTTATGTTGTCCTGAGAGCTTGCAGAGTACTGGGGAAAGGCAGGCAGAGAATTCCCTGCTAGCACCTTCTCTGTGCTTGTTCACATTGCTTCGCAGAATCGCTTTTGTGCAGAAAACAGTAACACTTGTTCAGAACGAAAGAAAGCACAGAGCCCCAGATTTTATGTTGTCCTGGAGAGCTTGCAGAGCACTGGGGAAAAGCAGGCAGAGAATTCCCTGCTAGCACCTTCTCTGTGCCTGTTCACATTGCTTCGCAGAATCGCTTTTGTGCAGAAAACAGTAACACTTGTTCAGAACGAAAAAAAGCACAGAGCCCCAGATTTTATGTTGTCCTGGAGAGCTTGCAGAGCACTGGGGAAAGGCAGGCAGAGAATTCCCTGCTAGCACCTTCTCTGTGCCTGGGAAGCAGAAGTGTTCACATTGCTTCGCAGAATCGCTTTTGTGCAGAAAACAGTAATACTTGTTCAGAACGAAAGAAAGCACAGAGCCCCAGATTTGCTGTTGTCCTGGAGAGCTTGCAGAGCACTGGGGAAAGGCAGGCAGAGAATTCCCTGCTAGCACCTTCTCTGTGCCTGTTCACATTGCTTCGCAGAATTGTTTTTGTGCAGAAAACACTCACACTTGTTCAGAAGGAAAGAAAGCACAGAGCCCCAGATTTGCTGTAGTCCTGGAGAGCTTGCAGAGCACTGGGATAAGGCAGGCAGAGAATTCCCTGCTAGCACCTTCTCTGTGCCTGGGAAGCAGAAGTGTTCACATTGCTTCGCAAAATCGCTTTTGTGCAGAAAACAGTAACACTTGTTCAGAACGAAAGAAAGCACAGAGCCCCAGATTCTATGTTGTCCTGGAGAGCGTGCAGAGCACTGGGGAAAGGCAGGCAGAGAATTCCCTGCTAGCACCTTCTCTGTGCCTGGGAAGCAGAAGTGTTCACATTGCTTCGCAGAATCGCTTTTGCGCAGAAAACAGTAACACTTGTTCAGAACGAAAGAAAGCACAGAGCCCCAGATTTTATGTTGTCCTGGAGAGCTTGCAGAGCACTGGGGAAAGGCAGGCAGAGAATTCCCTGCTAGCACCTTCTCTGTGCCTGGGAAGCAGAAGTGTTCACATTGCTTCGCAGAATCGCTTTTGTACAGAAAACAGTAACACTTGTTCAGAACGAAAGAAAGCACAGAGCCCCAGATTCTATGCTGTCCTGGAGAGCGTGCAGAGCACTGGGGAAAGGCAGGCAGAGAATTCCCTGCTAGCACCTTCTCTGTGCCTGGGAAGCAGAAGTGTTCACATTGCTTCGCAGAATCGCTTTTGCGCAGAAAACAGTAACACTTGTTCAGAACGAAAGAAAGCACAGAGCGCCAGATTTTATGTTGTCCTGAGAGCTTGCAGAGTACTGGGGAAAGGCAGGCAGAGAATTCCCTGCTAGCACCTTCTCTGTGCCTGGGAAGCAGAAGTGTTCACATTGCTTCGCAGAATCGCTTTTGTGCAGAAAACAGTAACACTTGTTCAGAACGAAAGAAAGCACAGAGCCCCAGATTTTACGTTGTCCTGGAGAGCTTGCAGAGCACTGGGGAAAAGCAGGCAGAGAATTCCCTGCTAGCACCTTCTCTGTGCCTGTTCACATTGCTTCGCAGAATCGCTTTTGTGCAGAAAACAGTAACACTTGTTCAGAACGAAAAAAAGCACAGAGCACCAGATTTGATGTTGTCCTGGAGAGCTTGCAGAGCACTGGGGAAAGGCAGGCAGAGAATTCCCTGCTAGCACCTTCTCTGTGCCTGTTCACATTGCTTCGCAGAATCGCTTTTGTGCAGAAAACAGTAACACTTGTTCAGAACGAAAGAAAGCACAGAGCCCCAGATTCTATGTTGTCCTGGAGAGCGTGCAGAGCACTGGGGAAAGGCAGGCAGGGAATTCCCTGCTAGCACCTTCTCTGTGCCTGGGAAGCAGAAGTCTTCACATTGCTTCGCAGAATCGCTTTTGTGCAGAAAACAGTAACACTTGTTCAGAACGAAAGAAAGCACAGAGCCCCAGATTTGCTGTTGTCCTGGAGAGCTTGCAGAGCACTGGGGAAAGGCAGGCAGAGAATTCCCTGCTAGCACCTTCTCTGTGCCTGTTCACATTGCTTCGCAGAATTGTTTTTATGCAGAAAACACTCACACTTGTTCAGAAGGAAAGAAAGCACAGAGCCCCAGATTCTATGTTGTCCTGGAGAGCGTGCAGAGCACTGGGGAAAGGCAGGCAGAGAATTCCCTGCTAGCACCTTCTCTGTGCCTGTTCACATTGCTTCGCAGAATCGCTTTTGCGCAGAAAACAGTAACACTTGTTCAGAACGAAAGAAAGCACAGAGCGCCAGATTTTATGTTGTCCTGGAGAGCTTGCAGAGCACTGGGGAAAGGCAGGCAGAGAATTCCCTGCTAGCACCTTCTCTGTGCCTGGGAAGCACAAGTGTTCACATTGCTTCGCAGAATCGCTTTTGTGCAGAAAACAGTAACACTTGTTCAGAACGAAAGAAAGCACAGAGCCCCAGATTTTATGTTGTCCTGGAGAGCTTGCAGAGCACTGGGGAAAGGCAGGCAGAGAATTCCCTGCTAGCACCTTCTCTGTGCCTGTTCACATTGCTTCGCAGAATTGTTTTTGTGCAGAAAACACTCACACTTGTTCAGAAGGAAAGAAAGCACAGAGCCCCAGATTTGCTGTAGTCCTGGAGAGCTTGCAGAGCACTGGGATAAGGCAGGCAGAGAATTCCCTGCTAGCACCTTCTCTGTGCCTGGGAAGCAGAAGTGTTCACATTGCTTCGCAAAATCGCTTTTGTGCAGAAAACAGTAACACTTGTTCAGAACGAAAGAAAGCACAGAGCCCCAGATTCTATGTTGTCCTGGAGAGCGTGCAGAGCACTGGGGAAAGGCAGGCAGAGAATTCCCTGCTAGCACCTTCTCTGTGCCTGGGAAGCAGAAGTCTTCACATTGCTTGGCAGAATCGCTTTTGCGCAGAAAACAGTAACACTTGTTCAGAACGAAAGAAAGCACAGACCGCCAGATTTTATGTTGTCCTGAGAGCTTGCAGAGTACTGGGGAAAGGCAGGCAGAGAATTCCCTGCTAGCACCTTCTCTGTGCTTGTTCACATTGCTTCGCAGAATCGCTTTTGTGCAGAAAACAGTAACACTTGTTCAGAACGAAAAAAAGCACAGAGCCCCAGATTTGATGTTGTCCTGGAGAGCTTGCAGAGCACTGGGGAAAGGCAGGCAGAGAATTCCCTGCTAGCACCTTCTCTGTGCCTGGGAAGCACAAGTGTTCACATTGCTTCGCAGAATCGCTTTTGTGCAGAAAACAGTAACACTTGTTCAGAACGAAAGAAAGCACAGAGCCCCAGATTTTATGTTGTCCTGGAGAGCTTGCAGAGCACTGGGGAAAGGCAGGCAGAGAATTCCCTGCTAGCACCTTCTCTGTGCCTGGGAAGCAGAAGTGTTCACATTGCTTCGCAGAATCGCTTTTGTACAGAAAACAGTAACACTTGTTCAGAACGAAAGAAAGCACAGAGCCCCAGATTCTATGCTGTCCTGGAGAGCGTGCAGAGCACTGGGGAAAGGCTGGCAGAGAATTCCCTGCTAGCACCTTCTCTGTGCCTGGGAAGCAGAAGTCTTCACATTGCTTCGCAGAATCGCTTTTGCGCAGAAAACAGTAACACTTGTTCAGAACGAAAGAAAGCACAGAGCGCCAGATTTTATGTTGTCCTGAGAGCTTGCAGAGTACTGGGGAAAGGCAGGCAGAGAATTCCCTGCTAGCACCTTCTCTGTGCCTGGGAAGCAGAAGTGTTCACATTGCTTCGCAGAATCGCTTTTGTGCAGAAAACAGTAACACTTGTTCAGAACGAAAGAAAGCACAGAGCCCCAGATTTTACGTTGTCCTGGAGAGCTTGCAGAGCACTGGGGAAAAGCAGGCAGAGAATTCCCTGCTAGCACCTTCACTGTGCCTGTTCACATTGCTTCGCAGAATTGCTTTTGTGCAGAAAACAGTAACACTTGTTCAGAACGAAAGAAAGCACAGAGCCCCAGATTTGCTGTGGTCCTGGAGAGCTTGCAGAGCACTGGGGAAAGGCAGGCAGAGAATTCCCTGCTAGCACCTTCTCTGTGCCTGGGAAGCAGAAGTGTTCACATTGCTTCGCAGAATCGCTTTTGTGCAGAAAACAGTAACACTTGTTCAGAACGAAAGAAAGCACAGAGCCCCAGATTCTATGTTGTCCTGGAGAGCGTGCAGAGCACTGGGGAAAGGCAGGCAGAGAATTCCCTGCTAGCACCTTCTCTGTGCCTGGGAACCAGAAGTCTTCACATTGCTTCGCAGAATCGCTTTTGTGCAGAAAACAGTAACACTTGTTCAGAACGAAAGAAAGCACAGAGCGCCAGATTTTATGTTGTCCTGAGAGCTTGCAGAGTACTGGGGAAAGGCAGGCAGAGAATTCCCTGCTAGCACCTTCTCTGTGCTTGTTCACATTGCTTCGCAGAATCGCTTTTGTGCAGAAAACAGTAACACTTGTTCAGAACGAAAGAAAGCACAGAGCCCCAGATTTTATGTTGTCCTGGAGAGCTTGCAGAGCACTGGGGAAAAGCAGGCAGAGAATTCCCTGCTAGCACCTTCTCTGTGCCTGTTCACATTGCTTCGCAGAATCGCTTTTGTGCAGAAAACAGTAACACTTGTTCAGAACGAAAAAAAGCACAGAGCCCCAGATTTTATGTTGTCCTGGAGAGCTTGCAGAGCACTGGGGAAAGGCAGGCAGAGAATTCCCTGCTAGCACCTTCTCTGTGCCTGGGAAGCAGAAGTGTTCACATTGCTTCGCAGAATCGCTTTTGTGCAGAAAACAGTAATACTTGTTCAGAACGAAAGAAAGCACAGAGCCCCAGATTTGCTGTTGTCCTGGAGAGCTTGCAGAGCACTGGGGAAAGGCAGGCAGAGAATTCCCTGCTAGCACCTTCTCTGTGCCTGGGAAGCAGAAGTGTTCACATTGCTTCGCAGAATCGCTTTTGTGCAGAAAACACTAACACTTGTTCAGAACGAAAGAAAGCACAGAGCCCCAGATTCTATGTTGTCCTGGAGAGCGTGCAGAGCACTGGGGAAAGGCAGGCAGAGAATTCCCTGCTAGCACCTTCTCTGTGCCTGGGAAGCAGAAGTCTTCACATTGCTTCGCAGAATCGCTTTTGCGCAGAAAACAGTAACACTTGTTCAGAACGAAAGAAAGCACAGAGCGCCAGATTTTATGTTGTCCTGGAGAGCTTGCAGAGCACTGGGGAAAGGCAGGCAGAGAATTCCCTGCTAGCACCTTCTCTGTGCCTGGGAAGCAGAAGTGTTCACATTGCTTCGCAGAATCGCTTTTGTGCAGAAAACAGTAACACTTGTTCAGAACGAAAGAAAGCACAGAGCCCCAGATTTGCTGTTGTCCTGGAGAGCTTGCAGAGCACTGGGGAAAGGCAGGCAGAGAATTCCCTGCTAGCACCTTCTCTGTGCCTGTTCACATTGCTTCGCAGAATTGTTTTTGTGCAGAAAACACTCACACTTGTTCAGAAGGAAAGAAAGCACAGAGCCCCAGATTTGCTGTAGTCCTGGAGAGCTTGCAGAGCACTGGGATAAGGCAGGCAGAGAATTCCCTGCTAGCACCTTCTCTGTGCCTGGGAAGCAGAAGTGTTCACATTGCTTCGCAAAATCGCTTTTGTGCAGAAAACAGTAACACTTGTTCAGAACGAAAGAAAGCACAGAGCCCCAGATTCTATGTTGTCCTGGAGAGCGTGCAGAGCACTGGGGAAAGGCAGGCAGAGAATTCCCTGCTAGCACCTTCTCTGTGCCTGGGAAGCAGAAGTCTTCACATTGCTTCGCAGAATCGCTTTTGCGCAGAAAACAGTAACACTTGTTCAGAACGAAAGAAAGCACAGACCGCCAGATTTTATGTTGTCCTGAGAGCTTGCAGAGTACTGGGGAAAGGCAGGCAGAGAATTCCCTGCTAGCACCTTCTCTGTGCTTGTTCACATTGCTTCGCAGAATCGCTTTTGTGCAGAAAACAGTAACACTTGTTCAGAACGAAAAAAAGCACAGAGCCCCAGATTTGATGTTGTCCTGGAGAGCTTGCAGAGCACTGGGGAAAGGCAGGCAGAGAATTCCCTGCTAGCACCTTCTCTGTGCCTGGGAAGCAGAAGTGTTCACATTGCTTCGCAGAATCGCTTTTGTGCAGAAAACAGTAACACTTGTTCAGAACGAAAGAAAGCACAGAGCCCCAGATTTTATGTTGTCCTGGAGAGCTTGCAGAGCACTGGGGAAAGGCAGGCAGAGAATTCCCTGCTAGCACCTTCTCTGTGCCTGGGAAGCAGAAGTGTTCACATTGCTTCGCAGAATCGCTTTTGTACAGAAAACAGTAACACTTGTTCAGAACGAAAGAAAGCACAGAGCCCCAGATTCTGTGCTGTCCTGGAGAGCGTGCAGAGCACTGGGGAAAGGCAGGCAGAGAATTCCCTGCTAGCACCTTCTCTGTGCCTGGGAAGCAGAAGTGTTCACATTGCTTCGCAGAATCGCTTTTGCGCAGAAAACAGTAACACTTGTTCAGAACGAAAGAAAGCACAGAGCGCCAGATTTTATGTTGTCCTGAGAGCTTGCAGAGTACTGGGGAAAGGCAGGCAGAGAATTCCCTGCTAGCACCTTCTCTGTGCCTGGGAAGCAGAAGTGTTCACATTGCTTCGCAGAATCGCTTTTGTGCAGAAAACAGTAACACTTGTTCAGAACGAAAGAAAGCACAGAGCCCCAGATTTTACGTTGTCCTGGAGAGCTTGCAGAGCACTGGGGAAAAGCAGGCAGAGAATTCCCTGCTAGCACCTTCTCTGTGCCTGTTCACATTGCTTCGCAGAATCGCTTTTGTGCAGAAAACAGTAACACTTGTTCAGAACGAAAAAAAGCACAGAGCCCCAGATTCTATGTTGTCCTGGAGAGCGTGCAGAGCACTGGGGAAAGGCAGGCAGGGAATTCCCTGCTAGCACCTTCTCTGTGCCTGGGAAGCAGAAGTCTTCACATTGCTTCGCAGAATCGCTTTTGTGCAGAAAAGAGTAACACTTGTTCAGAACGAAAGAAAGCACAGAGCCCCAGATTTGCTGTTGTCCTGGAGAGCTTGCAGAGCACTGGGGAAAGGCAGGCAGAGAATTCCCTGCTAGCACCTTCTCTGTGCCTGTTCACATTGCTTCGCAGAATTGTTTTTATGCAGAAAACACTCACACTTGTTCAGAAGGAAAGAAAGCACAGAGCCCCAGATTCTATGTTGTCCTGGAGAGCGTGCAGAGCACTGGGGAAAGGCAGGCAGAGAATTCCCTGCTAGCACCTTCTCTGTGCCTGGGAAGCAGAAGTCTTCACATTGCTTCGCAGAATCACTTTTGCGCAGAAAACAGTAACACTTGTTCAGAACGAAAGAAAGCACAGAGCGCCAGATTTTATGTTGTCCTGAGAGCTTGCAGAGTACTGGGGAAAGGCAGGCAGAGAATTCCCTGCTAGCACCTTCTCTGTGCTTGTTCACATTGCTTCGCAGAATCGCTTTTGTGCAGAAAACAGTAACACTTGTTCAGAACGAAAGAAAGCACAGAGCCCCAGATTTTATGTTGTCCTGGAGAGCTTGCAGAGCACTGGGGAAAGGCAGGCAGAGAATTCCCTGCTAGCACCTTCTCTGTGCCTGGGAAGCAGAAGTGTTCACATTGCTTCGCAGAATCGCTTTTGTGCAGAAAACAGTAACACTTGTTCAGAACGAAAGAAAGCACAGAGCCCCAGATTTTATGTTGTCCTGGAGAGCTTGCAGAGCACTGGGGAAAGGCAGGCAGAGAATTCCCTGCTAGCACCTTCTCTGTGCCTGGGAAGCAGAAGTGTTCACATTGCTTCGCAGAATCGCTTTTGTACAGAAAACAGTAACACTTGTTCAGAACGAAAGAAAGCACAGAGCCCCAGATTCTATGCTGTCCTGGAGAGCGTGCAGAGCACTGGGGAAAGGCAGGCAGAGAATTCCCTGCTAGCACCTTCTCTGTGCCTGGGAAGCACAAGTGTTCACATTGCTTCGCAGAATCGCTTTTGCGCAGAAAACAGTAACACTTGTTCAGAACGAAAGAAAGCACAGAGCGCCAGATTTTATGTTGTCCTGAGAGCTTGCAGAGTACTGGGGAAAGGCAGGCAGAGAATTCCCTGCTAGCACCTTCTCTGTGCCTGGGAAGCAGAAGTGTTCACATTGCTTCGCAGAATCGCTTTTGTGCAGAAAACAGTAACACTTGTTCAGAACGAAAGAAAGCACAGAGCCCCAGATTTTACGTTGTCCTGGAGAGCTTGCAGAGCACTGGGGAAAAGCAGGCAGAGAATTCCCTGCTAGCACCTTCTCTGTGCCTGTTCACATTGCTTCGCAGAATCGCTTTTGTGCAGAAAACAGTAACACTTGTTCAGAACGAAAAAAAGCACAGAGCCCCAGATTTGATGTTGTCCTGGAGAGCTTGCAGAGCACTGGGGAAAGGCAGGCAGAGAATTCCCTGCTAGCACCTTCTCTGTGCCTGTTCACATTGCTTCGCAGAATCGCTTTTGTGCAGAAAACAGTAACACTTGTTCAGAACGAAAGAAAGCACAGAGCCCCAGATTCTATGTTGTCCTGGAGAGCGTGCAGAGCACTGGGGAAAGGCAGGCAGGGAATTCCCTGCTAGCACCTTCTCTGTGCCTGGGAAGCAGAAGTCTTCACATTGCTTCGCAGAATCGCTTTTGTGCAGAAAACAGTAACACTTGTTCAGAACGAAAGAAAGCACAGAGCCCCAGATTTGCTGTTGTCCTGGAGAGCTTGCAGAGCACTGGGGAAAGGCAGGCAGAGAATTCCCTGCTAGCACCTTCTCTGTGCCTGTTCACATTGCTTCGCAGAATTGTTTTTATGCAGAAAACACTCACACTTGTTCAGAAGGAAAGAAAGCACAGAGCCCCAGATTCTATGTTGTCCTGGAGAGCGTGCAGAGCACTGGGGAAAGGCAGGCAGAGAATTCCCTGCTAGCACCTTCTCTGTGCCTGGGAAGCAGAAGTCTTCACATTGCTTCGCAGAATCACTTTTGCGCAGAAAACAGTAACACTTGTTCAGAACGAAAGAAAGCACAGAGCGCCAGATTTTATGTTGTCCTGAGAGCTTGCAGAGTACTGGGGAAAGGCAGGCAGAGAATTCCCTGCTAGCACCTTCTCTGTGCTTGTTCACATTGCTTCGCAGAATCGCTTTTGTGCAGAAAACAGTAACACTTGTTCAGAACGAAAGAAAGCACAGAGCCCCAGATTTTATGTTGTCCTGGAGAGCTTGCAGAGCACTGGGGAAAGGCAGGCAGAGAATTCCCTGCTAGCACCTTCTCTGTGCCTGGGAAGCAGAAGTCTTCACATTGCTTCGCAGAATCGCTTTTGTGCAGAAAACAGTAACACTTGTTCAGAACGAAAGAAAGCAGAGAGCCCCAGATTTGCTGTTGTCCTGGAGAGCTTGCAGAGCACTGGGGAAAGGCAGGCAGAGAATTCCCTGCTAGCACCTTCTCTGTGCCTGGGAAGCAGAAGTGTTCACATTGCTTCGCAGAATCGCTTTTGTACAGAAAACAGTAACACTTGTTCAGAACGAAAGAAAGCACAGAGCCCCAGATTCTATGCTGTCCTGGAGAGCGTGCAGAGCACTGGGGAAAGGCAGGCAGAGAATTCCCTGCTAGCACCTTCTCTGTGCCTGGGAAGCACAAGTGTTCACATTGCTTCGCAGAATCGCTTTTGCGCAGAAAACAGTAACACTTGTTCAGAACGAAAGAAAGCACAGAGCGCCAGATTTTATGTTGTCCTGAGAGCTTGCAGAGTACTGGGGAAAGGCAGGCAGAGAATTCCCTGCTAGCACCTTCTCTGTGCCTGGGAAGCAGAAGTGTTCACATTGCTTCGCAGAATCGCTTTTGTGCAGAAAACAGTAACACTTGTTCAGAACGAAAGAAAGCACAGAGCCCCAGATTTTACGTTGTCCTGGAGAGCTTGCAGAGCACTGGGGAAAAGCAGGCAGAGAATTCCCTGCTAGCACCTTCTCTGTGCCTGTTCACATTGCTTCGCAGAATCGCTTTTGTGCAGAAAACAGTAACACTTGTTCAGAACGAAAAAAAGCACAGAGCCCCAGATTTGATGTTGTCCTGGAGAGCTTGCAGAGCACTGGGGAAAGGCAGGCAGAGAATTCCCTGCTAGCACCTTCTCTGTGCCTGTTCACATTGCTTCGCAGAATCGCTTTTGTGCAGAAAACAGTAACACTTGTTCAGAACGAAAGAAAGCACAGAGCCCCAGATTCTATGTTGTCCTGGAGAGCGTGCAGAGCACTGGGGAAAGGCAGGCAGGGAATTCCCTGCTAGCACCTTCTCTGTGCCTGGGAAGCAGAAGTCTTCACATTGCTTCGCAGAATCGCTTTTGTGCAGAAAACAGTAACACTTGTTCAGAACGAAAGAAAGCACAGAGCCCCAGATTTGCTGTTGTCCTGGAGAGCTTGCAGAGCACTGGGGAAAGGCAGGCAGAGAATTCCCTGCTAGCACCTTCTCTGTGCCTGTTCACATTGCTTCGCAGAATTGTTTTTATGCAGAAAACACTCACACTTGTTCAGAAGGAAAGAAAGCACAGAGCCCCAGATTCTATGTTGTCCTGGAGAGCGTGCAGAGCACTGGGGAAAGGCAGGCAGAGAATTCCCTGCTAGCACCTTCTCTGTGCCTGGGAAGCAGAAGTCTTCACATTGCTTCGCAGAATCGCTTTTGCGCAGAAAACAGTAACACTTGTTCAGAACGAAAGAAAGCACAGAGCGCCAGATTTTATGTTGTCCTGAGAGCTTGCAGAGTACTGGGGAAAGGCAGGCAGAGAATTCCCTGCTAGCACCTTCTCTGTGCTTGTTCACATTGCTTCGCAGAATCGCTTTTGTGCAGAAAACAGTAACACTTGTTCAGAACGAAAGAAAGCACAGAGCCCCAGATTTGCTGTGGTCCTGGAGAGCTTGCAGAGCACTGGGGAAAAGCAGGCAGAGAATTCCCTGCTAGCACCTTCTCTGTGCCTGTTCACATTGCTTCGCAGAATCGCTTTTGTGCAGAAAACAGTAACACTTGTTCAGAACGAAAAAAAGCACAGAGCCCCAGATTTTATGTTGTCCTGGAGAGCTTGCAGAGCACTGGGGAAAGGCAGGCAGAGAATTCCCTGCTAGCACCTTCTCTGTGCCTGGGAAGCAGAAGTGTTCACATTGCTTCGCAGAATCGCTTTTGTGCAGAAAACAGTAATACTTGTTCAGAACGAAAGAAAGCACAGAGCCCCAGATTTGCTGTTGTCCTGGAGAGCTTGCAGAGCACTGGGGAAAGGCAGGCAGAGAATTCCCTGCTAGCACCTTCTCTGTGCCTGGGAAGCAGAAGTGTTCACATTGCTTCGCAGAATCGCTTTTGTGCAGAAAACACTAACACTTGTTCAGAACGAAAGAAAGCACAGAGCCCCAGATTCTATGTTGTCCTGGAGAGCGTGCAGAGCACTGGGGAAAGGCAGGCAGAGAACTCCCTGCTAGCACCTTCTCTGTGCCTGGGAAGCAGAAGTCTTCACATTGCTTCGCAGAATCGCTTTTGCGCAGAAAACAGTAACACTTGTTCAGAACGAAAGAAAGCACAGAGCGCCAGATTTTATGTTGTCCTGGAGAGCTTGCAGAGCACTGGGGAAAGGCAGGCAGAGAATTCCCTGCTAGCACCTTCTCTGTGCCTGGGAAGCAGAAGTGTTCACATTGCTTCGCAGAATCGCTTTTGTGCAGAAAACAGTAACACTTGTTCAGAACGAAAGAAAGCACAGAGCCCCAGATTTGCTGTTGTCCTGGAGAGCTTGCAGAGCACTGGGGAAAGGCAGGCAGAGAATTCCCTGCTAGCACCTTCTCTGTGCCTGTTCACATTGCTTCGCAGAATTGTTTTTGTGCAGAAAACACTCACACTTGTTCAGAAGGAAAGAAAGCACAGAGCCCCAGATTTGCTGTAGTCCTGGAGAGCTTGCAGAGCACTGGGGAAAGGCAGGCAGAGAATTCCCTGCTAGCACCTTCTCTGTGCCTGGGAAGCAGAAGTGTTCACATTGCTTCGCAGAATCGCTTTTGTGCAGAAAACAGTAACACTTGTTCAGAACGAAAGAAAGCACAGAGCCCCAGATTCTATGTTGTCCTGGAGAGCGTGCAGAGCACTGGGGAAAGGCAGGCAGAGAATTCCCTCCTAGCACCTTCTCTGTGCCTGGGAAGCAGAAGTGGTCACATTGCTTCGCAGAATCGCTTTTGTCCAGAAAACAGTAACACTTGTTCAGAACGAAAGAAAGCACAGAGCCCCAGATTTGCTGTTGTCCTGGAGAGCTTGCAGAGCACTGGGGAAAGGCAGGCAGAGAATTCCCTCCTAGCACCTTCTCTGTGCCTGTTCACATTGCTTCGCAGAATCGCTTTTGTCCAGAAAACAGTAACACTTGTTCAGAACGAAAGAAAGCACAGAGCCCCAGATTTGCTGTGGTCCTGGAGAGCTTGCAGAGCACTGGGATAAGGCAGGCAGAGAATTCCCTGCTAGCACCTTCTCTGTGCCTGGGAAGCACAAGTGTTCACATTGCTTCGCAGAATCGCTTTTGTGCAGAAAACAGTAACACTTGTTCAGAACGAAAGAAAGCACAGAGCGCCAGATTTTATGTTGTCCTGAGAGCTTGCAGAGTACTGGGGAAAGGCAGGCAGAGAATTCCCTGCTAGCACCTTCTCTGTGCCTGGGAAGCAGAAGTGTTCACATTGCTTCGCAGAATCGCTTTTGTGCAGAAAACAGTAACACTTGTTCAGAACGAAAAAAAGCACAGAGCCCCAGATTTTATGTTGTCCTGGAGAGCTTGCAGAGCACTGGGGAAAGGCATGCAGAGAATTCATTGCTAGCACCTTCTCTGTGCCTGTTCACATTGCTTCGCAGAATCGCTTTTGTGCAGAAAACAGTAACACTTGTTCAGAACGAAAGAAAGCAGAGAGCCCCAGATTTGCTGTAGTCCTGGAGAGCTTGCAGAGCACTGGGATAAGGCAGGCAGAGAATTCCCTGCTAGCACCTTCTCTGTGCCTGGGAAGCAGAAGTGTTCACATTGCTTCGCAGAATCGCTTTTGTGCAGAAAACAGTAACACTTGTTCAGAACGAAAGAAAGCACAGAGCCCCAGATTTGCTGTGGTCCTGGAGAGCTTGCAGAGCACTGGGATAAGGCAGGCAGAGAATTCCCTGCTAGCACCTTCTCTGTGCCTGGGAAGCAGAAGTGTTCACATTGCTTCGCAGAATCGCTTTTGTGCAGAAAACAGTAACACTTGTTCAGAACGAAAGAAAGCACAGAGCCCCAGATTTTATGTTGTCCTGGAGAGATTGCAGAGCACTGGGGAAAGGCAGGCAGAGAATTCCCTGCTAGCACCTTCTCTGTGCCTGTTCACATTGCTTCGCAGAATCGCTTTTGTGCAGAAAACAGTAACACTTGTTCAGAACGAAAGAAAGCACAAAGCCCCAGATTCTATGTTGTCCTGGAGAGCGTGCAGAGCACTGGGGAAAGGCAGGCAGGGAATTCCCTGCTAGCACCTTCTCTGTGCCTGGGAAGCAGAAGTCTTCACATTGCTTCGCAGAATCGCTTTTGTGCAGAAAACAGTAATACTTGTTCAGAACGAAAGAAAGCACAGAGCCCCAGATTTGCTGTTGTCCTGGAGAGCTTGCAGAGCACTGGGGAAAGGCAGGCAGAGAATTCCCTGCTAGCACCTTCTCTGTGCCTGGGAAGCAGAAGTGTTCACATTGCTTCGCAGAATCGCTTTTGTGCAGAAAACACTAACACTTGTTCAGAACGAAAGAAAGCACAGAGCCCCAGATTCTATGTTGTCCTGGAGAGCGTGCAGAGCACTGGGGAAAGGCAGGCAGAGAATTCCCTGCTAGCACCTTCTCTGTGCCTGGGAAGCAGAAGTCTTCACATTGCTTCGCAGAATCGCTTTTGCGCAGAAAACAGTAACACTTGTTCAGAACGAAAGAAAGCACAGAGCGCCAGATTTTATGTTGTCCTGAGAGCTTGCCGAGTACTGGGGAAAGGCAGGCAGAGAATTCCCTGCTAGCACCTTCTCTGTGCCTGGGAAGCAGAAGTGTTCACATTGCTTCGCAGAATCGCTTTTGTGCAGAAAACACTAACACTTGTTCAGAACGAAAGAAAGCACAGAGCCCCAGATTCTATGTTGTCCTGGAGAGCGTGCAGAGCACTGGGGAAAGGCAGGCAGAGAATTCCCTGCTAGCACCTTCTCTGTGCCTGTTCACATTGCTTCGCAGAATTGTTTTTATGCAGAAAACACTCACACTTGTTCAGAAGGAAAGAAAGCACAGAGCCCCAGATTTGCTGTTGTCCTGGAGAGCTTGCAGAGCACTGGGGAAAGGCAGGCAGAGAATTCCCTCCTAGCACCTTCTCTGTGCCTGTTCACATTGCTTCGCAGAATTGCTTTTGTGCAGAAAACAGTAACACTTGTTCAGAACGAAAGAAAGCACAGAGCCCCAGATTTGCTGTGGTCCTGGAGAGCTTGCAGAGCACTGGGGAAAGGCAGGCAGAGAATTCCCTGCTAGCACCTTCTCTGTGCCTGGGAAGCAGAAGTGTTCACATTGCTTCGCAGAATCGCTTTTGTGCAGAAAACAGTAACACTTGTTCAGAACGAAAGAAAGCACAGAGCGCCAGATTTTATGTTGTCCTGAGAGCTTGCAGAGTACTGGGGAAAGGCAGGCAGAGAATTCCCTGCTAGCACCTTCTCTGTGCTTGTTCACATTGCTTCGCAGAATCGCTTTTGTGCAGAAAACAGTAACACTTGTTCAGAACGAAAGAAAGCACAGAGCCCCAGATTTTATGTTGTCCTGGAGAGCTTGCAGAGCACTGGGGAAAAGCAGGCAGAGAATTCCCTGCTAGCACCTTCTCTGTGCCTGTTCACATTGCTTCGCAGAATCGCTTTTGTGCAGAAAACAGTAACACTTGTTCAGAACGAAAAAAAGCACAGAGCCCCAGATTTTATGTTGTCCTGGAGAGCTTGCAGAGCACTGGGGAAAGGCAGGCAGAGAATTCCCTGCTAGCACCTTCTCTGTGCCTGGGAAGCAGAAGTGTTCACATTGCTTCGCAGAATCGCTTTTGTGCAGAAAACAGTAATACTTGTTCAGAACGAAAGAAAGCACAGAGCCCCAGATTTGCTGTTGTCCTGGAGAGCTTGCAGAGCACTGGGGAAAGGCAGGCAGAGAATTCCCTGCTAGCACCTTCTCTGTGCCTGGGAAGCAGAAGTGTTCACATTGCTTCGCAGAATCGCTTTTGTGCAGAAAACACTAACACTTGTTCAGAACGAAAGAAAGCACAGAGCCCCAGATTCTATGTTGTCCTGGAGAGCGTGCAGAGCACTGGGGAAAGGCAGGCAGAGAATTCCCTGCTAGCACCTTCTCTGTGCCTGGGAAGCAGAAGTCTTCACATTGCTTCGCAGAATCGCTTTTGCGCAGAAAACAGTAACACTTGTTCAGAACGAAAGAAAGCACAGAGCGCCAGATTTGCTGTAGTCCTGGAGAGCTTGCAGAGCACTGGGGAAAGGCAGGCAGAGAATTCCCTGCTAGCACCTTCTCTGTGCCTGGGAAGCAGAAGTGTTCACATTGCTTCGCAGAATCGCTTTTGTGCAGAAAACAGTAACACTTGTTCAGAACGAAAGAAAGCACAGAGCCCCAGATTTGCTGTTGTCCTGGAGAGCTTGCAGAGCACTGGGGAAAGGCAGGCAGAGAATTCCCTGCTAGCACCTTCTCTGTGCCTGTTCACATTGCTTCGCAGAATTGTTTTTGTGCAGAAAACACTCACACTTGTTCAGAAGGAAAGAAAGCACAGAGCCCCAGATTTGCTGTAGTCCTGGAGAGCTTGCAGAGCACTGGGATAAGGCAGGCAGAGAATTCCCTGCTAGCACCTTCTCTGTGCCTGGGAAGCAGAAGTGTTCACATTGCTTCGCAGAATCGCTTTTGTGCAGAAAACAGTAACACTTGTTCAGAACGAAAGAAAGCACAGAGCCCCAGATTCTATGTTGTCCTGGAGAGCGTGCAGAGCACTGGGGAAAGGCAGGCAGAGAATTCCCTCCTAGCACCTTCTCTGTGCCTGGGAAGCAGAAGTGGTCACATTGCTTCGCAGAATCGCTTTTGTCCAGAAAACAGTAACACTTGCTCAGAACGAAAGAAAGCACAGAGCCCCAGATTTGCTGTTGTCCTGGAGAGCTTGCAGAGCACTGGGGAAAGGCAGGCAGAGAATTCCCTCCTAGCACCTTCTCTGTGCCTGTTCACATTGCTTCGCAGAATTGCTTTTGTGCAGAAAACAGTAACACTTGTTCAGAATGAAAGAAAGCACAGAGCCCCAGATTTGCTGTGGTCCTGGAGAGCTTGCAGAGCACTGGGATAAGGCAGGCAGAGAATTCCCTGCTAGCACCTTCTCTGTGCCTGGGAAGCAGAAGTGTTCACATTGCTTCGCAGAATCGCTTTTGTGCAGAAAACAGTAACACTTGTTCAGAACGAAAGAAAGCACAGAGCCCCAGATTTTATGTTGTCCTGGAGAGCTTGCAGAGCACTGGGGAAAGGCAGGCAGAGAATTCCCTGCTAGCACCTTCTCTGTGCCTGGGAAGCAGAAGTGTTCACATTGCTTCGCAGAATCGCTTTTGTGCAGAAAACAGTAACACTTGTTCAGAACGAAAGAAAGCACAGAGCCCCAGATTCTATGTTGTCCTGAGAGCTTGCAGAGTACTGGGGAAAGGCAGGCAGAGAATTCCCTGCTAGCACCTTCTCTGTGCCTGGGAAGCAGAAGTGTTCACATTGCTTCGCAGAATCGCTTTTGTGC
This sequence comes from Strix uralensis, assembly GCF_047716275.1. NCBI lineage: Eukaryota > Metazoa > Chordata > Aves > Strigiformes > Strigidae > Strix > Strix uralensis. Next base: position 26,007 of record NW_027436821.1, read on the forward strand.
AGAAAACAGTAACACTTGTTCAGAACGAAAAAAAGCACAGAGCCCCAGATTTTATGTTGTCCTGGAGAGCTTGCAGAGCACTGGGGAAAGGCATGCAGAGAATTCCCTGCTAGCACCTTCTCTGTGCCTGTTCACATTGCTTCGCAGAATCGCTTTTGTGCAGAAAACAGTAACACTTGTTCAGAACGAAAGAAAGCAGAGAGCCCCAGATTTTATGTTGTCCTGGAGAGCTTGCAGAGCACTGGGATAAGGCAGGCAGAGAATTCCCTGCTAGCACCTTCTCTGTGCCTGGGAAGCAGAAGTGTTCACATTGCTTCGCAGAATCGCTTTTGTGCAGAAAACAGTAACACTTGTTCAGAACGAAAGAAAGCACAGAGCCCCAGATTTGCTGTGGTCCTGGAGAGCTTGCAGAGCACTGGGATAAGGCAGGCAGAGAATTCCCTGCTAGCACCTTCTCTGTGCCTGGGAAGCAGAAGTGTTCACATTGCTTCGCAGAATCGCTTTTGTGCAGAAAACAGTAACACTTGTTCAGAACGAAAGAAAGCACAGAGCCCCAGATTTTATGTTGTCCTGGAGAGATTGCAGAGCACTGGGGAAAGGCAGGCAGAGAATTCCCTGCTAGCACCTTCTCTGTGCCTGTTCACATTGCTTCGCAGAATCGCTTTTGTGCAGAAAACAGTAACACTTGTTCAGAACGAAAGAAAGCACAGAGCCCCAGATTTTATGTTGTCCTGGAGAGATTGCAGAGCACTGGGGAAAGGCAGGCAGAGAATTCCCTGCTAGCACCTTCTCTGTGCCTGTTCACATTGCTTCGCAGAATCGCTTTTGTGCAGAAAACAGTAACACTTGTTCAGAACGAAAGAAAGCACAGAGCCCCAGATTTGCTGTAGTCCTGGAGAGCTTGCAGAGCACTGGGATAAGGCAGGCAGAGAATTCCCTGCTAGCACCTTCTCTGTGCCTGGGAAGCAGAAGTGTTCACATTGCTTCGCAGAATCGCTTTTGTGCAGAAAACAGTAACACTTGTTCAGAACGAAAGAAAGCACAGAGCCCCAGATTTTATGTTGTCCTGGAGAGCTTGCAGAGCACTGGGGAAAGGCAGGCAGAGAATTCCCTGCTAGCACCTTCTCTGTGCCTGGGAAGCAGAAGTGTTCACATTGCTTCGCAGAATCGCTTTTGTGCAGAAAACAGTAACACTTGTTCAGAACGAAAGAAAGCACAGAGCCCCAGATTTGCTGTTGTCCTGGAGAGCTTGCAGAGCACTGGGGAAAGGCAGGCAGAGAATTCCCTGCTAGCACCTTCTCTGTGCCTGGGAAGCAGAAGTGTTCACATTGCTTCGCAGAATCGCTTTTGTGCAGAAAACAGTAACACTTGTTCAGAACGAAAGAAAGCACAGAGCCCCAGATTCTATGTTGTCCTGGAGAGCGTGCAGAGCACTGGGGAAAGGCAGGCAGAGAATTCCCTGCTAGCACCTTCTCTGTGCCTGGGAAGCAGAAGTCTTCACATTGCTTCGCAGAATCGCTTTTGCGCAGAAAACAGTAACACTTGTTCAGAACGAAAGAAAGCACAGAGCGCCAGATTTTATGTTGTCCTGAGAGCTTGCAGAGTACTGGGGAAAGGCAGGCAGAGAATTCCCTGCTAGCACCTTCTCTGTGCCTGGGAAGCAGAAGTGTTCACATTGCTTCGCAGAATCGCTTTTGTGCAGAAAACAGTAACACTTGTTCAGAACGAAAAAAAGCACAGAGCCCCAGATTTTATGTTGTCCTGGAGAGCTTGCAGAGCACTGGGGAAAGGCAGGCAGAGAATTCCCTGCTAGCACCTTCTCTGTGCCTGTTCACATTGCTTCGCAGAATCGCTTTTGTGCAGAAAACAGTAACACTTGTTCAGAACGAAAGAAAGCAGAGAGCCCCAGATTTGCTGTTGTCCTGGAGAGCTTGCAGAGCACTGGGATAAGGCAGGCAGAGAATTCCCTGCTAGCACCTTCTCTGTGCCTGGGAAGCAGAAGTGTTCACATTGCTTCGCAGAATCGCTTTTGTGCAGAAAACAGTAACACTTGTTCAGAACGAAAGAAAGCACAGAGCCCCAGATTTGCTGTTGTCCTGGAGAGCTTGCAGAGCACTGGGATAAGGCAGGCAGAGAATTCCCTGCTAGCACCTTCTCTGTGCCTGGGAAGCAGAAGTGTTCACATTGCTTCGCAGAATCGCTTTTGTGCAGAAAACAGTAACACTTGTTCAGAACGAAAGAAAGCACAGAGCCCCAGATTTTATGTTGTCCTGGAGAGATTGCAGAGCACTGGGGAAAGGCAGGCAGAGAATTCCCTGCTAGCACCTTCTCTGTGCCTGTTCACATTGCTTCGCAGAATCGCTTTTGTGCAGAAAACAGTAACACTTGTTCAGAACGAAAGAAAGCAGAGAGCCCCAGATTTGCTGTAGTCCTGGAGAGCTTGCAGAGCACTGGGATAAGGCAGGCAGAGAATTCCCTGCTAGCACCTTCTCTGTGCCTGGGAAGCAGAAGTGTTCACATTGCTTCGCAGAATCGCTTTTGTGCAGAAAACAGTAACACTTGTTCAGAACGAAAGAAAGCACAGAGCCCCAGATTTGCTGTGGTCCTGGAGAGCTTGCAGAGCACTGGGATAAGGCAGGCAGAGAATTCCCTGCTAGCACCTTCTCTGTGCCTGGGAAGCAGAAGTGTTCACATTGCTTCGCAGAATCGCTTTTGTGCAGAAAACAGTAACACTTGTTCAGAACGAAAGAAAGCACAGAGCCCCAGATTTTATGTTGTCCTGGAGAGATTGCAGAGCACTGGGGAAAGGCAGGCAGAGAATTCCCTGCTAGCACCTTCTCTGTGCCTGTTCACATTGCTTCGCAGAATCGCTTTTGTGCAGAAAACAGTAACACTTGTTCAGAACGAAAGAAAGCACAGAGCCCCAGATTCTATGTTGTCCTGGAGAGCGTGCAGAGCACTGGGGAAAGGCAGGCAGAGAATTCCCTGCTAGCACCTTCTCTGTGCCTGTTCACATTGCTTCGCAGAATTGTTTTTATGCAGAAAACACTCACACTTGTTCAGAAGGAAAGAAAGCACAGAGCCCCAGATTTGCTGTTGTCCTGGAGAGCTTGCAGAGCACTGGGGAAAGGCAGGCAGAGAATTCCCTCCTAGCACCTTCTCTGTGCCTGTTCACATTGCTTCGCAGAATTGCTTTTGTGCAGAAAACAGTAACACTTGTTCAGAACGAAAGAAAGCACAGAGCCCCAGATTTGCTGTGGTCCTGGAGAGCTTGCAGAGCACTGGGGAAAGGCAGGCAGAGAATTCCCTGCTAGCACCTTCTCTGTGCCTGGGAAGCAGAAGTGTTCACATTGCTTCGCAGAATCGCTTTTGTGCAGAAAACAGTAACACTTGTTCAGAACGAAAGAAAGCACAGAGCCCCAGATTCTATGTTGTCCTGGAGAGCGTGCAGAGCACTGGGGAAAGGCAGGCAGAGAATTCCCTGCTAGCACCTTCTCTGTGCCTGGGAAGCAGAAGTCTTCACATTGCTTCGCAGAATCGCTTTTGCGCAGAAAACAGTAACACTTGTTCAGAACGAAAGAAAGCACAGAGCGCCAGATTTTATGTTGTCCTGAGAGCTTGCAGAGTACTGGGGAAAGGCAGGCAGAGAATTCCCTGCTAGCACCTTCTCTGTGCTTGTTCACATTGCTTCGCAGAATCGCTTTTGTGCAGAAAACAGTAACACTTGTTCAGAACGAAAGAAAGCACAGAGCCCCAGATTTTATGTTGTCCTGGAGAGCTTGCAGAGCACTGGGGAAAGGCAGGCAGAGAATTCCCTGCTAGCACCTTCTCTGTGCCTGTTCACATTGCTTCGCAGAATCGCTTTTGTGCAGAAAACAGTAACACTTGTTCAGAACGAAAAAAAGCACAGAGCCCCAGATTTTATGTTGTCCTGGAGAGCTTGCAGAGCACTGGGGAAAGGCAGGCAGAGAATTCCCTGCTAGCACCTTCTCTGTGCCTGGGAAGCAGAAGTGTTCACATTGCTTCGCAGAATCGCTTTTGTGCAGAAAACAGTAACACTTGTTCAGAACGAAAGAAAGCACAGAGCCCCAGATTTGCTGTTGTCCTGGAGAGCTTGCAGAGCACTGGGGAAAGGCAGGCAGAGAATTCCCTGCTAGCACCTTCTCTGTGCCTGTTCACATTGCTTCGCAGAATTGTTTTTGTGCAGAAAACACTCACACTTGTTCAGAAGGAAAGAAAGCACAGAGCCCCAGATTTGCTGTAGTCCTGGAGAGCTTGCAGAGCACTGGGATAAGGCAGGCAGAGAATTCCCTGCTAGCACCTTCTCTGTGCCTGGGAAGCAGAAGTCTTCACATTGCTTCGCAGAATCGCTTTTGTGCAGAAAACAGTAACACTTGTTCAGAACGAAAGAAAGCACAGAGCCCCAGATTTTATGTTGTCCTGGAGAGCTTGCAGAGCACTGGGGAAAGGCAGGCAGAGAATTCCCTGCTAGCACCTTCTCTGTGCCTGGGAAGCAGAAGTGTTCACATTGCTTCGCAGAATCGCTTTTGTGCAGAAAACTGTAACACTTGTTCAGAACGAAAGAAAGCACAGAGCCCCAGATTTGCTGTTGTCCTAGAGAGCTTGCAGAGCACTGGGGAAAGGCAGGCAGAGAATTCCCTGCTAGCACCTTCTCTGTGCCTGGGAAGCAGAAGTCTTCACATTGCTTCGCAGAATCGCTTTTGTGCAGAAAACAGTAACACTTGTTCAGAACGAAAGAAAGCACAGAGCCCCAGATTCTATGTTGTCCTGGAGAGCGTGCAGAGCACTGGGGAAAGGCAGGCAGAGAATTCCCTGCTAGCACCTTCTCTGTGCCTGGGAAGCAGAAGTCTTCACATTGCTTCGCAGAATCGCTTTTGCGCAGAAAACAGTAACACTTGTTCAGAACGAAAGAAAGCACAGAGCGCCAGATTTTATGTTGTCCTGAGAGCTTGCAGAGTACTGGGGAAAGGCAGGCAGAGAATTCCCTGCTAGCACCTTCTCTGTGCCTGGGAAGCAGAAGTGTTCATATTGCTTCGCAGAATCGCTTTTGTGCAGAAAACAGTAACACTTGTTCAGAACGAAAAAAAGCACAGAGCCCCAGATTTTATGTTGTCCTGGAGAGCTTGCAGAGCACTGGGGAAAGGCATGCAGAGAATTCCCTGCTAGCACCTTCTCTGTGCCTGTTCACATTGCTTCGCAGAATCGCTTTTGTGCAGAAAACAGTAACACTTGTTCAGAACGAAAGAAAGCAGAGAGCCCCAGATTTGCTGTTGTCCTGGAGAGATTGCAGAGCACTGGGATAAGGCAGGCAGAGAATTCCCTGCTAGCACCTTCTCTGTGCCTGGGAAGCAGAAGTGTTCACATTGCTTCGCAGAATCGCTTTTGCGCAGAAAACAGTAACACTTGTTCAGAACGAAAGAAAGCACAGAGCGCCAGATTTTATGTTGTCCTGAGAGCTTGCAGAGTACTGGGGAAAGGCAGGCAGAGAATTCCCTGCTAGCACCTTCTCTGTGCTTGTTCACATTGCTTCGCAGAATCGCTTTTGTGCAGAAAACAGTAACACTTGTTCAGAACGAAAGAAAGCACAGAGCCCCAGATTTTATGTTGTCCTGGAGAGCTTGCAGAGCACTGGGGAAAGGCAGGCAGAGAATTCCCTGCTAGCACCTTCTCTGTGCCTGTTCACATTGCTTCGCAGAATCGCTTTTGTGCAGAAAACAGTAACACTTGTTCAGAACGAAAAAAAGCACAGAGCCCCAGATTTTATGTTGTCCTGGAGAGCTTGCAGAGCACTGGGGAAAGGCAGGCAGAGAATTCCCTGCTAGCACCTTCTCTGTGCCTGGGAAGCAGAAGTGTTCACATTGCTTCGCAGAATCGCTTTTGTGCAGAAAACAGTAACACTTGTTCAGAACGAAAGAAAGCACAGAGCCCCAGATTTGCTGTTGTCCTGGAGAGCTTGCAGAGCACTGGGGAAAGGCAGGCAGAGAATTCCCTGCTAGCACCTTCTCTGTGCCTGTTCACATTGCTTCGCAGAATTGTTTTTGTGCAGAAAACACTCACACTTGTTCAGAAGGAAAGAAAGCACAGAGCCCCAGATTTGCTGTAGTCCTGGAGAGCTTGCAGAGCACTGGGATAAGGCAGGCAGAGAATTCCCTGCTAGCACCTTCTCTGTGCCTGGGAAGCAGAAGTCTTCACATTGCTTCGCAGAATCGCTTTTGTGCAGAAAACAGTAACACTTGTTCAGAACGAAAGAAAGCACAGAGCCCCAGATTTTATGTTGTCCTGGAGAGCTTGCAGAGCACTGGGGAAAGGCAGGCAGAGAATTCCCTGCTAGCACCTTCTCTGTGCCTGGGAAGCACAAGTGTTCACATTGCTTCGCAGAATCGCTTTTGTGCAGAAAACAGTAACACTTGTTCAGAACGAAAGAAAGCACAGAGCCCCAGATTTGCTGTTGTCCTGGAGAGCTTGCAGAGCACTGGGGAAAGGCAGGCAGAGAATTCCCTGCTAGCACCTTCTCTGTGCCTGGGAAGCAGAAGTCTTCACATTGCTTCGCAGAATCGCTTTTGTGCAGAAAACAGTAACACTTGTTCAGAACGAAAGAAAGCACAGAGCCCCAGATTCTATGTTGTCCTGGAGAGCGTGCAGAGCACTGGGGAAAGGCAGGCAGAGAATTCCCTGCTAGCACCTTCTCTGTGCCTGGGAAGCAGAAGTCTTCACATTGCTTCGCAGAATCGCTTTTGCGCAGAAAACAGTAACACTTGTTCAGAACGAAAGAAAGCACAGAGCGCCAGATTTTATGTTGTCCTGAGAGCTTGCAGAGTACTGGGGAAAGGCAGGCAGAGAATTCCCTGCTAGCACCTTCTCTGTGCCTGGGAAGCAGAAGTGTTCATATTGCTTCGCAGAATCGCTTTTGTGCAGAAAACAGTAACACTTGTTCAGAACGAAAAAAAGCACAGAGCCCCAGATTTTATGTTGTCCTGGAGAGCTTGCAGAGCACTGGGGAAAGGCAGGCAGAGAATTCCCTGCTAGCACCTTCTCTGTGCCTGTTCACATTGCTTCGCAGAATCGCTTTTGTGCAGAAAACAGTAACACTTGTTCAGAACGAAAGAAAGCAGAGAGCCCCAGATTTGCTGTTGTCCTGGAGAGCTTGCAGAGCACTGGGATAAGGCAGGCAGAGAATTCCCTGCTAGCACCTTCTCTGTGCCTGGGAAGCAGAAGTGTTCACATTGCTTCGCAGAATCGCTTTTGTGCAGAAAACAGTAACACTTGTTCAGAACGAAAGAAAGCACAGAGCCCCAGATTCTATGTTGTCCTGGAGAGCGTGCAGAGCACTGGGGAAAGGCAGGCAGAGAATTCCCTGCTAGCACCTTCTCTGTGCCTGGGAAGCAGAAGTCTTCACATTGCTTCGCAGAATCGCTTTTGCGCAGAAAACAGTAACACTTGTTCAGAACGAAAGAAAGCACAGAGCGCCAGATTTTATGTTGTCCTGAGAGCTTGCAGAGTACTGGGGAAAGGCAGGCAGAGAATTCCCTGCTAGCACCTTCTCTGTGCTTGTTCACATTGCTTCGCAGAATCGCTTTTGTGCAGAAAACAGTAACACTTGTTCAGAACGAAAGAAAGCACAGAGCCCCAGATTTTATGTTGTCCTGGAGAGCTTGCAGAGCACTGGGGAAAGGCAGGCAGAGAATTCCCTGCTAGCACCTTCTCTGTGCCTGTTCACATTGCTTCGCAGAATCGCTTTTGTGCAGAAAACAGTAACACTTGTTCAGAACGAAAGAAAGCACAGAGCCCCAGATTTGCTGTAGTCCTGGAGAGCTTGCAGAGCACTGGGATAAGGCAGGCAGAGAATTCCCTGCTAGCACCTTCTCTGTGCCTGGGAAGCAGAAGTGTTCACATTGCTTCGCAGAATCGCTTTTGTGCAGAAAACAGTAACACTTGTTCAGAACGAAAGAAAGCACAGAGCCCCAGATTTTATGTTGTCCTGGAGAGCTTGCAGAGCACTGGGGAAAGGCAGGCAGAGAATTCCCTGCTAGCACCTTCTCTGTGCCTGGGAAGCAGAAGTGTTCACATTGCTTCGCAGAATCGCTTTTGTGCAGAAAACAGTAACACTTGTTCAGAACGAAAGAAAGCACAGAGCCCCAGATTTGCTGTTGTCCTGGAGAGCTTGCAGAGCACTGGGGAAAGGCAGGCAGAGAATTCCCTGCTAGCACCTTCTCTGTGCCTGGGAAGCAGAAGTCTTCACATTGCTTCGCAGAATCGCTTTTGTGCAGAAAACAGTAACACTTGTTCAGAACGAAAGAAAGCACAGAGCCCCAGATTCTATGCTGTCCTGGAGAGCGTGCAGAGCACTGGGGAAAGGCAGGCAGAGAATTCCCTGCTAGCACCTTCTCTGTGCCTGGGAAGCAGAAGTCTTCACATTGCTTCGCAGAATCGCTTTTGCGCAGAAAACAGTAACACTTGTTCAGAACGAAAGAAAGCACAGAGCGCCAGATTTTATGTTGTCCTGAGAGCTTGCAGAGCACTGGGGAAAGGCATGCAGAGAATTCCCTGCTAGCACCTTCTCTGTGCCTGTTCACATTGCTTCGCAGAATCGCTTTTGTGCAGAAAACAGTAACACTTGTTCAGAACGAAAGAAAGCAGAGAGCCCCAGATTTGCTGTTGTCCTGGAGAGCTTGCAGAGCACTGGGATAAGGCAGGCAGAGAATTCCCTGCTAGCACCTTCTCTGTGCCTGGGAAGCAGAAGTGTTCACATTGCTTCGCAGAATCGCTTTTGTGCAGAAAACAGTAACACTTGTTCAGAACGAAAGAAAGCACAGAGCCCCAGATTTGCTGTTGTCCTGGAGAGCTTGCAGAGCACTGGGGAAAGGCAGGCAGAGAATTCCCTGCTAGCACCTTCTCTGTGCCTGGGAAGCAGAAGTGTTCACATTGCTTCGCAGAATCGCTTTTGTGCAGAAAACACTAACACTTGTTCAGAACAAAAGAAAGCACAGAGCCCCAGATTCTATGTTGTCCTGGAGAGCGTGCAGAGCACTGGGGAAAGGCAGGCAGAGAATTCCCTGCTAGCACCTTCTCTGTGCCTGGGAAGCAGAAGTGTTCACATTGCTTCGCAGAATCGCTTTTGCGCAGAAAACAGTAACACTTGTTCAGAACGAAAGAAAGCACAGAGCGCCAGATTTTATGTTGTCCTGGAGAGCTTGCAGAGCACTGGGGAAAGGCAGGCAGAGAATTCCCTGCTAGCACCTTCTCTGTGCCTGGGAAGCAGAAGTGTTCACATTGCTTCGCAGAATCGCTTTTGTGCAGAAAACACTAACACTTGTTCAGAACGAAAGAAAGCACAGAGCCCCAGATTTGCTGTTGTCCTGGAGAGCTTGCAGAGCACTGGGGAAAGGCAGGCAGAGAATTCCCTGCTAGCACCTTCTCTGTGCCTGTTCACATTGCTTCGCAGAATTGTTTTTGTGCAGAAAACACTCACACTTGTTCAGAAGGAAAGAAAGCACAGAGCCCCAGATTTGCTGTAGTCCTGGAGAGCTTGCAGAGCACTGGGATAAGGCAGGCAGAGAATTCCCTGCTAGCACCTTCTCTGTGCCTGGGAAGCAGAAGTGTTCACATTGCTTCGCAGAATCGCTTTTGTGCAGAAAACAGTAACACTTGTTCAGAACGAAAGAAAGCACAGAGCCCCAGATTCTATGTTGTCCTGGAGAGCGTGCAGAGCACTGGGGAAAGGCAGGCAGAGAATTCCCTCCTAGCACCTTCTCTGTGCCTGGGAAGCAGAAGTGGTCACATTGCTTCGCAGAATCGCTTTTGTCCAGAAAACAGTAACACTTGCTCAGAACGAAAGAAAGCACAGAGCCCCAGATTTGCTGTTGTCCTGGAGAGCTTGCAGAGCACTGGGGAAAGGCAGGCAGAGAATTCCCTCCTAGCACCTTCTCTGTGCCTGTTCACATTGCTTCGCAGAATTGCTTTTGTGCAGAAAACAGTAACACTTGTTCAGAACGAAAGAAAGCACAGAGCCCCAGATTTGCTGTGGTCCTGGAGAGCTTGCAGAGCACTGGGATAAGGCAGGCAGAGAATTCCCTGCTAGCACCTTCTCTGTGCCTGGGAAGCAGAAGTGTTCACATTGCTTCGCAGAATCGCTTTTGTGCAGAAAACAGTAACACTTGTTCAGAACGAAAGAAAGCACAGAGCCCCAGATTCTATGTTGTCCTGGAGAGCGTGCAGAGCACTGGGGAAAGGCAGGCAGAGAATTCCCTCCTAGCACCTTCTCTGTGCCTGGGAAGCAGAAGTGGTCACATTGCTTCGCAGAATCGCTTTTGTCCAGAAAACAGTAACACTTGCTCAGAACGAAAGAAAGCACAGAGCCCCAGATTTGCTGTTGTCCTGGAGAGCTTGCAGAGCACTGGGGAAAGGCAGGCAGAGAATTCCCTCCTAGCACCTTCTCTGTGCCTGTTCACATTGCTTCGCAGAATTGCTTTTGTGCAGAAAACAGTAACACTTGTTCAGAACGAAAGAAAGCACAGAGCCCCAGATTTGCTGTGGTCCTGGAGAGCTTGCAGAGCACTGGGATAAGGCAGGCAGAGAATTCCCTGCTAGCACCTTCTCTGTGCCTGGGAAGCAGAAGTGTTCACATTGCTTCGCAGAATCGCTTTTGTGCAGAAAACAGTAACACTTGTTCAGAACGAAAGAAAGCACAGAGCCCCAGATTTTATGTTGTCCTGCAGAGATTGCAGAGCACTGGGGAAAGGCAGGCAGAGAATTCCCTGCTAGCACCTTCTCTGTGCCTGGGAAGCAGAAGTGTTCACATTGCTTCGCAGAATCGCTTTTGTGCAGAAAACAGTAACACTTGTTCAGAACGAAAGAAAGCACAGAGCCCCAGATTTTATGTTGTCCTGGAGAGCTTGCAGAGCACTGGGGAAAGGCAGGCAGAGAATTCCCTGCTAGCACCTTCTCTGTGCCTGGGAAGCAGAAGTGTTCACATTGCTTCGCAGAATCGCTTTTGTGCAGAAAACAGTAACACTTGTTCAGAACGAAAGAAAGCACAGAGCCACAGATTCTATGTTGTCCTGGAGAGCGTGCAGAGCACTGGGGAAAGGCAGGCAGAGAATTCCCTGCTAGCACCTTCTCTGTGCCTGGGAAGCAGAAGTGTTCACATTGCTTCGCAGAATCGCTTTTGCGCAGAAAACAGTAACACTTGTTCAGAACGAAAGAAAGCACAGAGCCCCAGATTTTATGTTGTCCTGAGAGCTTGCAGAGTACTGGGGAAAGGCAGGCAGAGAATTCCCTGCTAGCACCTTCTCTGTGCCTGGGAAGCAGAAGTGTTCACATTGCTTCGCAGAATCGCTTTTGTGCAGAAAACAGTAACACTTGTTCAGAACGAAAGAAAGCACAGAGCCCCAGATTTTATGTTGTCCTGGAGAGCTTGCAGAGCACTGGGGAAAGGCATGCAGAGAATTCCCTGCTAGCACCTTCTCTGTGCCTGTTCACATTGCTTCGCAGAATCGCTTTTGTGCAGAAAACAGTAACACTTGTTCAGAACGAAAGAAAGCACAGAGCCCCAGATTTGCTGTGGTCCTGGAGAGCTTGCAGAGCACTGGGATAAGGCAGGCAGAGAATTCCCTGCTAGCACCTTCTCTGTGCCTGGGAAGCAGAAGTGTTCACATTGCTTCGCAGAATCGCTTTTGTGCAGAAAACAGTAACACTTGTTCAGAACGAAAGAAAGCACAGAGCCCCAGATTTTATGTTGTCCTGGAGAGATTGCAGAGCACTGGGGAAAGGCAGGCAGAGAATTCCCTGCTAGCACCTTCTCTGTGCCTGTTCACATTGCTTCGCAGAATCGCTTTTGTGCAGAAAACAGTAACACTTGTTCAGAACGAAAGAAAGCACAAAGCCCCAGATTCTATGTTGTCCTGGAGAGCGTGCAGAGCACTGGGGAAAGGCAGGCAGGGAATTCCCTGCTAGCACCTTCTCTGTGCCTGGGAAGCAGAAGTCTTCACATTGCTTCGCAGAATCGCTTTTGTGCAGAAAACAGTAATACTTGTTCAGAACGAAAGAAAGCACAGAGCCCCAGATTTGCTGTTGTCCTGGAGAGCTTGCAGAGCACTGGGGAAAGGCAGGCAGAGAATTCCCTGCTAGCACCTTCTCTGTGCCTGGGAAGCAGAAGTGTTCACATTGCTTCGCAGAATCGCTTTTGTGCAGAAAACACTAACACTTGTTCAGAACGAAAGAAAGCACAGAGCCCCAGATTCTATGTTGTCCTGGAGAGCGTGCAGAGCACTGGGGAAAGGCAGGCAGAGAATTCCCTGCTAGCACCTTCTCTGTGCCTGGGAAGCAGAAGTCTTCACATTGCTTCGCAGAATCGCTTTTGCGCAGAAAACAGTAACACTTGTTCAGAACGAAAGAAAGCACAGAGCGTCAGATTTTATGTTGTCCTGGAGAGCTTGCAGAGCACTGGGGAAAGGCAGGCAGAGAATTCCCTGCTAGCACCTTCTCTGTGCCTGGGAAGCAGAAGTGTTCACATTGCTTCGCAGAATCGCTTTTGTGCAGAAAACAGTAACACTTGTTCAGAACGAAAGAAAGCACAGAGCCACAGATTCTATGTTGTCCTGGAGAGCGTGCAGAGCACTGGGGAAAGGCAGGCAGAGAATTCCCTGCTAGCACCTTCTCTGTGCCTGGGAAGCAGAAGTGTTCACATTGCTTCGCAGAATCGCTTTTGCGCAGAAAACAGTAACACTTGTTCAGAACGAAAGAAAGCACAGAGCCCCAGATTTTATGTTGTCCTGAGAGCTTGCAGAGTACTGGGGAAAGGCAGGCAGAGAATTCCCTGCTAGCACCTTCTCTGTGCCTGGGAAGCAGAAGTCTTCACATTGCTTCGCAGAATCGCTTTTGTGCAGAAAACAGTAACACTTGTTCAGAACGAAAGAAAGCACAGAGCCCCAGATTTTATGTTGTCCTGGAGAGCTTGCAGAGCACTGGGGAAAGGCATGCAGAGAATTCCCTGCTAGCACCTTCTCTGTGCCTGTTCACATTGCTTCGCAGAATCGCTTTTGTGCAGAAAACAGTAACACTTGTTCAGAACGAAAGAAAGCACAGAGCCCCAGATTTGCTGTGGTCCTGGAGAGCTTGCAGAGCACTGGGATAAGGCAGGCAGAGAATTCCCTGCTAGCACCTTCTCTGTGCCTGGGAAGCAGAAGTGTTCACATTGCTTCGCAGAATCGCTTTTGTGCAGAAAACAGTAACACTTGTTCAGAACGAAAGAAAGCACAGAGCCCCAGATTTTATGTTGTCCTGGAGAGATTGCAGAGCACTGGGGAAAGGCAGGCAGAGAATTCCCTGCTAGCACCTTCTCTGTGCCTGTTCACATTGCTTCGCAGAATCGCTTTTGTGCAGAAAACAGTAACACTTGTTCAGAACGAAAGAAAGCACAAAGCCCCAGATTCTATGTTGTCCTGGAGAGCGTGCAGAGCACTGGGGAAAGGCAGGCAGGGAATTCCCTGCTAGCACCTTCTCTGTGCCTGGGAAGCAGAAGTCTTCACATTGCTTCGCAGAATCGCTTTTGTGCAGAAAACAGTAATACTTGTTCAGAACGAAAGAAAGCACAGAGCCCCAGATTTGCTGTTGTCCTGGAGAGCTTGCAGAGCACTGGGGAAAGGCAGGCAGAGAATTCCCTGCTAGCACCTTCTCTGTGCCTGGGAAGCAGAAGTGTTCACATTGCTTCGCAGAATCGCTTTTGTGCAGAAAACACTAACACTTGTTCAGAACGAAAGAAAGCACAGAGCCCCAGATTCTATGTTGTCCTGGAGAGCGTGCAGAGCACTGGGGAAAGGCAGGCAGAGAATTCCCTGCTAGCACCTTCTCTGTGCCTGGGAAGCAGAAGTCTTCACATTGCTTCGCAGAATCGCTTTTGCGCAGAAAACAGTAACACTTGTTCAGAACGAAAGAAAGCACAGAGCGTCAGATTTTATGTTGTCCTGAGAGCTTGCCGAGTACTGGGGAAAGGCAGGCAGAGAATTCCCTGCTAGCACCTTCTCTGTGCCTGGGAAGCAGAAGTGTTCACATTGCTTCGCAGAATCGCTTTTGTGCAGAAAACACTAACACTTGTTCAGAACGAAAGAAGCACAGAGCCCCAGATTCTATGTTGTCCTGGAGAGCGTGCAGAGCACTGGGGAAAGGCAGGCAGAGAATTCCCTCCTAGCACCTTCTCTGTGCCTGTTCACATTGCTTCGCAGAATTGTTTTTATGCAGAAAACACTCACACTTGTTCAGAACGAAAGAAAGCACAGAGCCCCAGATTTGCTGTTGTCCTGGAGAGCTTGCAGAGCACTGGGGAAAGGCAGGCAGAGAATTCCCTCCTAGCACCTTCTCTGTGCCTGTTCACATTGCTTCGCAGAATTGCTTTTGTGCAGAAAACAGTAACACTTGTTCAGAACGAAAGAAAGCACAGAGCCCCAGATTTGCTGTGGTCCTGGAGAGCTTGCAGAGCACTGGGGAAAGGCAGGCAGAGAATTCCCTGCTAGTACCTTCTCTGTGCCTGGGAAGCAGAAGTGTTCACATTGCTTCGCAGAATCGCTTTTGTGCAGAAAACAGTAACACTTGTTCAGAACGAAAGAAAGCACAGAGCCCCAGATTCTATGTTGTCCTGGAGAGCGTGCAGAGCACTGGGGAAAGGCAGGCAGAGAATTCCCTGCTAGCACCTTCTCTGTGCCTGGGAAGCAGAAGTGTTCACATTGCTTCGCAGAATCGCTTTTGCGCAGAAAACAGTAACACTTGTTCAGAACGAAAGAAAGCACAGAGCGCCAGATTTTATGTTGTCCTGAGAGCTTGCAGAGTACTGGGGAAAGGCAGGCAGAGAATTCCCTGCTAGCACCTTCTCTGTGCTTGTTCACATTGCTTCGCAGAATCGCTTTTGTGCAGAAAACAGTAACACTTGTTCAGAACGAAAGAAAGCACAGAGCCCCAGATTTTATGTTGTCCTGGAGAGCTTGCAGAGCACTGGGGAAAAGCAGGCAGAGAATTCCCTGCTAGCACCTTCTCTGTGCCTGTTCACATTGCTTCGCAGAATCGCTTTTGTGCAGAAAACAGTAATACTTGTTCAGAACGAAAGAAAGCACAGAGCCCCAGATTTGCTGTTGTCCTGGAGAGCTTGCAGAGCACTGGGGAAAGGCAGGCAGAGAATTCCCTGCTAGCACCTTCTCTGTGCCTGGGAAGCAGAAGTGTTCACATTGCTTCGCAGAATCGCTTTTGCGCAGAAAACACTAACACTTGTTCAGAACAAAAGAAAGCACAGAGCCCCAGATTCTATGTTGTCCTGGAGAGCGTGCAGAGCACTGGGGAAAGGCAGGCAGAGAATTCCCTGCTAGCACCTTCTCTGTGCCTGGGAAGCAGAAGTCTTCACATTGCTTCGCAGAATCGCTTTTGCGCAGAAAACAGTAACACTTGTTCAGAACGAAAGAAAGCACAGAGCGCCAGATTTTATGTTGTCCTGGAGAGCTTGCAGAGCACTGGGGAAAGGCAGGCAGAGAATTCCCTGCTAGCACCTTCTCTGTGCCTGGGAAGCAGAAGTGTTCACATTGCTTCGCAGAATCGCTTTTGTGCAGAAAACAGTAACACTTGTTCAGAACGAAAGAAAGCACAGAGCCCCAGATTTGCTGTTGTCCTGGAGAGCTTGCAGAGCACTGGGGAAAGGCAGGCAGAGAATTCCCTGCTAGCACCTTCTCTGTGCCTGTTCACATTGCTTCGCAGAATTGTTTTTGTGCAGAAAACACTCACACTTGTTCAGAAGGAAAGAAAGCACAGAGCCCCAGATTTGCTGTAGTCCTGGAGAGCTTGCAGAGCACTGGGATAAGGCAGGCAGAGAATTCCCTGCTAGCACCTTCTCTGTGCCTGGGAAGCAGAAGTGTTCACATTGCTTCGCAGAATCGCTTTTGTGCAGAAAACAGTAACACTTGTTCAGAACGAAAGAAAGCACAGAGCCCCAGATTCTATGTTGTCCTGGAGAGCGTGCAGAGCACTGGGGAAAGGCAGGCAGAGAATTCCCTCCTAGCACCTTCTCTGTGCCTGGGAAGCAGAAGTGGTCACATTGCTTCGCAGAATCGCTTTTGTCCAGAAAACAGTAACACTTGCTCAGAACGAAAGAAAGCACAGAGCCCCAGATTTGCTGTTGTCCTGGAGAGCTTGCAGAGCACTGGGGAAAGGCAGGCAGAGAATTCCCTCCTAGCACCTTCTCTGTGCCTGTTCACATTGCTTCGCAGAATTGCTTTTGTGCAGAAAACAGTAACACTTGTTCAGAACGAAAGAAAGCACAGAGCCCCAGATTTGCTGTGGTCCTGGAGAGCTTGCAGAGCACTGGGATAAGGCAGGCAGAGAATTCCCTGCTAGCACCTTCTCTGTGCCTGGGAAGCAGAAGTGTTCACATTGCTTCGCAGAATCGCTTTTGTGCAGAAAACAGTAACACTTGTTCAGAACGAAAGAAAGCACAGAGCCCCAGATTTTATGTTGTCCTGCAGAGATTGCAGAGCACTGGGGAAAGGCAGGCAGAGAATTCCCTGCTAGCACCTTCTCTGTGCCTGGGAAGCAGAAGTGTTCACATTGCTTCGCAGAATCGCTTTTGTGCAGAAAACAGTAACACTTGTTCAGAACGAAAGAAAGCACAGAGCCCCAGATTTGCTGTTGTCCTGGAGAGCTTGCAGAGCACTGGGGAAAGGCAGGCAGAGAATTCCCTGCTAGCACCTTCTCTGTGACTGGGAAGCAGAAGTGTTCACATTGCTTCGCAGAATCGCTTTTGTGCAGAAAACAGTAACACTTGTTCAGAACGAAAGAAAGCACAGAGCCCCAGATTCTATGTTGTCCTGGAGAGCGTGCAGAGCACTGGGGAAAGGCAGGCAGAGAATTCCCTGCTAGCACCTTCTCTGTGCCTGGGAAGCAGAAGTCTTCACATTGCTTCGCAGAATCGCTTTTGCGCAGAAAACAGTAACACTTGTTCAGAACGAAAGAAAGCACAGAGCGCCAGATTTTATGTTGTCCTGAGAGCTTGCAGAGTACTGGGGAAAGGCAGGCAGAGAATTCCCTGCTAGCACCTTCTCTGTGCCTGGGAAGCAGAAGTGTTCACATTGCTTCGCAGAATCGCTTTTGTGCAGAAAACAGTAACACTTGTTCAGAACGAAAAAAAGCACAGAGCCCCAGATTTTATGTTGTCCTGGAGAGCTTGCAGAGCACTGGGGAAAGGCAGGCAGAGAATTCCCTGCTAGCACCTTCTCTGTGCCTGTTCACATTGCTTCGCAGAATCGCTTTTGTGCAGAAAACAGTAACACTTGTTCAGAACGAAAGAAAGCAGAGAGCCCCAGATTTGCTGTTGTCCTGGAGAGCTTGCAGAGCACTGGGATAAGGCAGGCAGAGAATTCCCTGCTAGCACCTTCTCTGTGCCTGGGAAGCAGAAGTGTTCACATTGCTTCGCAGAATCGCTTTTGTGCAGAAAACAGTAACACTTGTTCAGAACGAAAGAAAGCACAGAGCCCCAGATTCTATGTTGTCCTGGAGAGCGTGCAGAGCACTGGGGAAAGGCAGGCAGAGAATTCCCTGCTAGCACCTTCTCTGTGCCTGGGAAGCAGAAGTCTTCACATTGCTTCGCAGAATCGCTTTTGCGCAGAAAACAGTAACACTTGTTCAGAACGAAAGAAAGCACAGAGCGCCAGATTTTATGTTGTCCTGAGAGCTTGCAGAGTACTGGGGAAAGGCAGGCAGAGAATTCCCTGCTAGCACCTTCTCTGTGCTTGTTCACATTGCTTCGCAGAATCGCTTTTGTGCAGAAAACAGTAACACTTGTTCAGAACGAAAGAAAGCACAGAGCCCCAGATTTTATGTTGTCCTGGAGAGCTTGCAGAGCACTGGGGAAAGGCAGGCAGAGAATTCCCTGCTAGCACCTTCTCTGTGCCTGTTCACATTGCTTCGCAGAATCGCTTTTGTGCAGAAAACAGTAACACTTGTTCAGAACGAAAGAAAGCACAGAGCCCCAGATTTGCTGTAGTCCTGGAGAGCTTGCAGAGCACTGGGATAAGGCAGGCAGAGAATTCCCTGCTAGCACCTTCTCTGTGCCTGGGAAGCAGAAGTGTTCACATTGCTTCGCAGAATCGCTTTTGTGCAGAAAACAGTAACACTTGTTCAGAACGAAAGAAAGCACAGAGCCCCAGATTTTATGTTGTCCTGGAGAGCTTGCAGAGCACTGGGGAAAGGCAGGCAGAGAATTCCCTGCTAGCACCTTCTCTGTGCCTGGGAAGCAGAAGTGTTCACATTGCTTCGCAGAATCGCTTTTGTGCAGAAAACAGTAACACTTGTTCAGAACGAAAGAAAGCACAGAGCCCCAGATTTGCTGTTGTCCTGGAGAGCTTGCAGAGCACTGGGGAAAGGCAGGCAGAGAATTCCCTGCTAGCACCTTCTCTGTGCCTGGGAAGCAGAAGTCTTCACATTGCTTCGCAGAATCGCTTTTGTGCAGAAAACAGTAACACTTGTTCAGAACGAAAGAAAGCACAGAGCCCCAGATTCTATGCTGTCCTGGAGAGCGTGCAGAGCACTGGGGAAAGGCAGGCAGAGAATTCCCTGCTAGCACCTTCTCTGTGCCTGGGAAGCAGAAGTCTTCACATTGCTTCGCAGAATCGCTTTTGCGCAGAAAACAGTAACACTTGTTCAGAACGAAAGAAAGCACAGAGCGCCAGATTTTATGTTGTCCTGAGAGCTTGCAGAGCACTGGGGAAAGGCATGCAGAGAATTCCCTGCTAGCACCTTCTCTGTGCCTGTTCACATTGCTTCGCAGAATCGCTTTTGTGCAGAAAACAGTAACACTTGTTCAGAACGAAAGAAAGCAGAGAGCCCCAGATTTGCTGTTGTCCTGGAGAGCTTGCAGAGCACTGGGATAAGGCAGGCAGAGAATTCCCTGCTAGCACCTTCTCTGTGCCTGGGAAGCAGAAGTGTTCACATTGCTTCGCAGAATCGCTTTTGTGCAGAAAACAGTAACACTTGTTCAGAACGAAAGAAAGCACAGAGCCCCAGATTTGCTGTTGTCCTGGAGAGCTTGCAGAGCACTGGGGAAAGGCAGGCAGAGAATTCCCTGCTAGCACCTTCTCTGTGCCTGGGAAGCAGAAGTGTTCACATTGCTTCGCAGAATCGCTTTTGTGCAGAAAACACTAACACTTGTTCAGAACAAAAGAAAGCACAGAGCCCCAGATTCTATGTTGTCCTGGAGAGCGTGCAGAGCACTGGGGAAAGGCAGGCAGAGAATTCCCTGCTAGCACCTTCTCTGTGCCTGGGAAGCAGAAGTGTTCACATTGCTTCGCAGAATCGCTTTTGCGCAGAAAACAGTAACACTTGTTCAGAACGAAAGAAAGCACAGAGCGCCAGATTTTATGTTGTCCTGGAGAGCTTGCAGAGCACTGGGGAAAGGCAGGCAGAGAATTCCCTGCTAGCACCTTCTCTGTGCCTGGGAAGCAGAAGTGTTCACATTGCTTCGCAGAATCGCTTTTGTGCAGAAAACAGTAACACTTGTTCAGAACGAAAGAAAGCACAGAGCCCCAGATTTGCTGTTGTCCTGGAGAGCTTGCAGAGCACTGGGGAAAGGCAGGCAGAGAATTCCCTGCTAGCACCTTCTCTGTGCCTGTTCACATTGCTTCGCAGAATTGTTTTTGTGCAGAAAACACTCACACTTGTTCAGAAGGAAAGAAAGCACAGAGCCCCAGATTTGCTGTAGTCCTGGAGAGCTTGCAGAGCACTGGGATAAGGCAGGCAGAGAATTCCCTGCTAGCACCTTCTCTGTGCCTGGGAAGCAGAAGTGTTCACATTGCTTCGCAGAATCGCTTTTGTGCAGAAAACAGTAACACTTGTTCAGAACGAAAGAAAGCACAGAGCCCCAGATTCTATGTTGTCCTGGAGAGCGTGCAGAGCACTGGGGAAAGGCAGGCAGAGAATTCCCTCCTAGCACCTTCTCTGTGCCTGGGAAGCAGAAGTGGTCACATTGCTTCGCAGAATCGCTTTTGTCCAGAAAACAGTAACACTTGCTCAGAACGAAAGAAAGCACAGAGCCCCAGATTTGCTGTTGTCCTGGAGAGCTTGCAGAGCACTGGGGAAAGGCAGGCAGAGAATTCCCTCCTAGCACCTTCTCTGTGCCTGTTCACATTGCTTCGCAGAATTGCTTTTGTGCAGAAAACAGTAACACTTGTTCAGAACGAAAGAAAGCACAGAGCCCCAGATTTGCTGTGGTCCTGGAGAGCTTGCAGAGCACTGGGATAAGGCAGGCAGAGAATTCCCTGCTAGCACCTTCTCTGTGCCTGGGAAGCAGAAGTGTTCACATTGCTTCGCAGAATCGCTTTTGTGCAGAAAACAGTAACACTTGTTCAGAACGAAAGAAAGCACAGAGCCCCAGATTCTATGTTGTCCTGGAGAGCGTGCAGAGCACTGGGGAAAGGCAGGCAGAGAATTCCCTCCTAGCACCTTCTCTGTGCCTGGGAAGCAGAAGTGGTCACATTGCTTCGCAGAATCGCTTTTGTCCAGAAAACAGTAACACTTGCTCAGAACGAAAGAAAGCACAGAGCCCCAGATTTGCTGTTGTCCTGGAGAGCTTGCAGAGCACTGGGGAAAGGCAGGCAGAGAATTCCCTCCTAGCACCTTCTCTGTGCCTGTTCACATTGCTTCGCAGAATTGCTTTTGTGCAGAAAACAGTAACACTTGTTCAGAACGAAAGAAAGCACAGAGCCCCAGATTTGCTGTGGTCCTGGAGAGCTTGCAGAGCACTGGGATAAGGCAGGCAGAGAATTCCCTGCTAGCACCTTCTCTGTGCCTGGGAAGCAGAAGTGTTCACATTGCTTCGCAGAATCGCTTTTGTGCAGAAAACAGTAACACTTGTTCAGAACGAAAGAAAGCACAGAGCCCCAGATTTTATGTTGTCCTGCAGAGATTGCAGAGCACTGGGGAAAGGCAGGCAGAGAATTCCCTGCTAGCACCTTCTCTGTGCCTGGGAAGCAGAAGTGTTCACATTGCTTCGCAGAATCGCTTTTGTGCAGAAAACAGTAACACTTGTTCAGAACGAAAGAAAGCACAGAGCCCCAGATTCTATGTTGTCCTGGAGAGCGTGCAGAGCACTGGGGAAAGGCAGGCAGAGAATTCCCTCCTAGCACCTTCTCTGTGCCTGGGAAGCAGAAGTGGTCACATTGCTTCGCAGAATCGCTTTTGTCCAGAAAACAGTAACACTTGCTCAGAACGAAAGAAAGCACAGAGCCCCAGATTTGCTGTTGTCCTGGAGAGCTTGCAGAGCACTGGGGAAAGGCAGGCAGAGAATTCCCTCCTAGCACCTTCTCTGTGCCTGTTCACATTGCTTCGCAGAATTGCTTTTGTGCAGAAAACAGTAACACTTGTTCAGAACGAAAGAAAGCACAGAGCCCCAGATTTGCTGTGGTCCTGGAGAGCTTGCAGAGCACTGGGATAAGGCAGGCAGAGAATTCCCTGCTAGCACCTTCTCTGTGCCTGGGAAGCAGAAGTGTTCACATTGCTTCGCAGAATCGCTTTTGTGCAGAAAACAGTAACACTTGTTCAGAACGAAAGAAAGCACAGAGCCCCAGATTCTATGTTGTCCTGGAGAGCGTGCAGAGCACTGGGGAAAGGCAGGCAGAGAATTCCCTCCTAGCACCTTCTCTGTGCCTGGGAAGCAGAAGTGGTCACATTGCTTCGCAGAATCGCTTTTGTCCAGAAAACAGTAACACTTGCTCAGAACGAAAGAAAGCACAGAGCCCCAGATTTGCTGTTGTCCTGGAGAGCTTGCAGAGCACTGGGGAAAGGCAGGCAGAGAATTCCCTCCTAGCACCTTCTCTGTGCCTGTTCACATTGCTTCGCAGAATTGCTTTTGTGCAGAAAACAGTAACACTTGTTCAGAACGAAAGAAAGCACAGAGCCCCAGATTTGCTGTGGTCCTGGAGAGCTTGCAGAGCACTGGGATAAGGCAGGCAGAGAATTCCCTGCTAGCACCTTCTCTGTGCCTGGGAAGCAGAAGTGTTCACATTGCTTCGCAGAATCGCTTTTGTGCAGAAAACAGTAACACTTGTTCAGAACGAAAGAAAGCACAGAGCCCCAGATTTTATGTTGTCCTGCAGAGATTGCAGAGCACTGGGGAAAGGCAGGCAGAGAATTCCCTGCTAGCACCTTCTCTGTGCCTGGGAAGCAGAAGTGTTCACATTGCTTCGCAGAATCGCTTTTGTGCAGAAAACAGTAACACTTGTTCAGAACGAAAGAAAGCACAGAGCCCCAGATTTTATGTTGTCCTGGAGAGCTTGCAGAGCACTGGGGAAAGGCAGGCAGAGAATTCCCTGCTAGCACCTTCTCTGTGCCTGGGAAGCAGAAGTGTTCACATTGCTTCGCAGAATCGCTTTTGTGCAGAAAACAGTAACACTTGTTCAGAACGAAAGAAAGCACAGAGCCACAGATTCTATGTTGTCCTGGAGAGCGTGCAGAGCACTGGGGAAAGGCAGGCAGAGAATTCCCTGCTAGCACCTTCTCTGTGCCTGGGAAGCAGAAGTGTTCACATTGCTTCGCAGAATCGCTTTTGCGCAGAAAACAGTAACACTTGTTCAGAACGAAAGAAAGCACAGAGCCCCAGATTTTATGTTGTCCTGAGAGCTTGCAGAGTACTGGGGAAAGGCAGGCAGAGAATTCCCTGCTAGCACCTTCTCTGTGCCTGGGAAGCAGAAGTGTTCACATTGCTTCGCAGAATCGCTTTTGTGCAGAAAACAGTAACACTTGTTCAGAACGAAAGAAAGCACAGAGCCCCAGATTTTATGTTGTCCTGGAGAGCTTGCAGAGCACTGGGGAAAGGCATGCAGAGAATTCCCTGCTAGCACCTTCTCTGTGCCTGTTCACATTGCTTCGCAGAATCGCTTTTGTGCAGAAAACAGTAACACTTGTTCAGAACGAAAGAAAGCACAGAGCCCCAGATTTGCTGTAGTCCTGGAGAGCTTGCAGAGCACTGGGATAAGGCAGGCAGAGAATTCCCTGCTAGCACCTTCTCTGTGCCTGGGAAGCAGAAGTGTTCACATTGCTTCGCAGAATCGCTTTTGTGCAGAAAACAGTAACACTTGTTCAGAACGAAAGAAAGCACAGAGCCCCAGATTTGCTGTGGTCCTGGAGAGCTTGCAGAGCACTGGGATAAGGCAGGCAGAGAATTCCCTGCTAGCACCTTCTCTGTGCCTGGGAAGCAGAAGTGTTCACATTGCTTCGCAGAATCGCTTTTGTGCAGAAAACAGTAACACTTGTTCAGAACGAAAGAAAGCACAGAGCCCCAGATTTTATGTTGTCCTGGAGAGATTGCAGAGCACTGGGGAAAGGCAGGCAGAGAATTCCCTGCTAGCACCTTCTCTGTGCCTGTTCACATTGCTTCGCAGAATCGCTTTTGTGCAGAAAACAGTAACACTTGTTCAGAACGAAAGAAAGCACAAAGCCCCAGATTCTATGTTGTCCTGGAGAGCGTGCAGAGCACTGGGGAAAGGCAGGCAGGGAATTCCCTGCTAGCACCTTCTCTGTGCCTGGGAAGCAGAAGTCTTCACATTGCTTCGCAGAATCGCTTTTGTGCAGAAAACAGTAATACTTGTTCAGAACGAAAGAAAGCACAGAGCCCCAGATTTGCTGTTGTCCTGGAGAGCTTGCAGAGCACTGGGGAAAGGCAGGCAGAGAATTCCCTGCTAGCACCTTCTCTGTGCCTGGGAAGCAGAAGTGTTCACATTGCTTCGCAGAATCGCTTTTGTGCAGAAAACACTAACACTTGTTCAGAACGAAAGAAAGCACAGAGCCCCAGATTCTATGTTGTCCTGGAGAGCGTGCAGAGCACTGGGGAAAGGCAGGCAGAGAATTCCCTGCTAGCACCTTCTCTGTGCCTGGGAAGCAGAAGTCTTCACATTGCTTCGCAGAATCGCTTTTGCGCAGAAAACAGTAACACTTGTTCAGAACGAAAGAAAGCACAGAGCGTCAGATTTTATGTTGTCCTGAGAGCTTGCCGAGTACTGGGGAAAGGCAGGCAGAGAATTCCCTGCTAGCACCTTCTCTGTGCCTGGGAAGCAGAAGTGTTCACATTGCTTCGCAGAATCGCTTTTGTGCAGAAAACACTAACACTTGTTCAGAACGAAAGAAGCACAGAGCCCCAGATTCTATGTTGTCCTGGAGAGCGTGCAGAGCACTGGGGAAAGGCAGGCAGAGAATTCCCTCCTAGCACCTTCTCTGTGCCTGTTCACATTGCTTCGCAGAATTGTTTTTATGCAGAAAACACTCACACTTGTTCAGAACGAAAGAAAGCACAGAGCCCCAGATTTGGTGTTGTCCTGGAGAGCTTGCAGAGCACTGGGGAAAGGCAGGCAGAGAATTCCCTCCTAGCACCTTCTCTGTGCCTGTTCACATTGCTTCGCAGAATTGCTTTTGTGCAGAAAACAGTAACACTTGTTCAGAACGAAAGAAAGCACAGAGCCCCAGATTTGCTGTGGTCCTGGAGAGCTTGCAGAGCACTGGGGAAAGGCAGGCAGAGAATTCCCTGCTAGCACCTTCTCTGTGCCTGGGAAGCAGAAGTGTTCACATTGCTTCGCAGAATCGCTTTTGTGCAGAAAACAGTAACACTTGTTCAGAACGAAAGAAAGCACAGAGCCCCAGATTCTATGTTGTCCTGGAGAGCGTGCAGAGCACTGGGGAAAGGCAGGCAGAGAATTCCCTGCTAGCACCTTCTCTGTGCCTGGGAAGCACAAGTGTTCACATTGCTTCGCAGAATCGCTTTTGCGCAGAAAACAGTAACACTTGTTCAGAACGAAAGAAAGCACAGAGCGCCAGATTTTATGTTGTCCTGAGAGCTTGCAGAGTACTGGGGAAAGGCAGGCAGAGAATTCCCTGCTAGCACCTTCTCTGTGCTTGTTCACATTGCTTCGCAGAATCGCTTTTGTGCAGAAAACAGTAACACTTGTTCAGAACGAAAGAAAGCACAGAGCCCCAGATTTTATGTTGTCCTGGAGAGCTTGCAGAGCACTGGGGAAAAGCAGGCAGAGAATTCCCTGCTAGCACCTTCTCTGTGCCTGTTCACATTGCTTCGCAGAATCGCTTTTGTGCAGAAAACAGTAATACTTGTTCAGAACGAAAGAAAGCACAGAGCCCCAGATTTGCTGTTGTCCTGGAGAGCTTGCAGAGCACTGGGGAAAGGCAGGCAGAGAATTCCCTGCTAGCACCTTCTCTGTGCCTGGGAAGCAGAAGTGTTCACATTGCTTCGCAGAATCGCTTTTGCGCAGAAAACACTAACACTTGTTCAGAACAAAAGAAAGCACAGAGCCCCAGATTCTATGTTGTCCTGGAGAGCGTGCAGAGCACTGGGGAAAGGCAGGCAGAGAATTCCCTGCTAGCACCTTCTCTGTGCCTGGGAAGCAGAAGTCTTCACATTGCTTCGCAGAATCGCTTTTGCGCAGAAAACAGTAACACTTGTTCAGAACGAAAGAAAGCACAGAGCGCCAGATTTTATGTTGTCCTGGAGAGCTTGCAGAGCACTGGGGAAAGGCAGGCAGAGAATTCCCTGCTAGCACCTTCTCTGTGCCTGGGAAGCACAAGTGTTCACATTGCTTCGCAGAATCGCTTTTGTGCAGAAAACAGTAACACTTGTTCAGAACGAAAGAAAGCACAGAGCCCCAGATTTGCTGTTGTCCTGGAGAGCTTGCAGAGCACTGGGGAAAGGCAGGCAGAGAATTCCCTGCTAGCACCTTCTCTGTGCCTGTTCACATTGCTTCGCAGAATTGTTTTTGTGCAGAAAACACTCACACTTGTTCAGAAGGAAAGAAAGCACAGAGCCCCAGATTTGCTGTAGTCCTGGAGAGCTTGCAGAGCACTGGGATAAGGCAGGCAGAGAATTCCCTGCTAGCACCTTCTCTGTGCCTGGGAAGCAGAAGTGTTCACATTGCTTCGCAGAATCGCTTTTGTGCAGAAAACAGTAACACTTGTTCAGAACGAAAGAAAGCACAGAGCCCCAGATTCTATGTTGTCCTGGAGAGCGTGCAGAGCACTGGGGAAAGGCAGGCAGAGAATTCCCTGCTAGCACCTTCTCTGTGCCTGGGAAGCAGAAGTGTTCACATTGCTTCGCAGAATCGCTTTTGTCCAGAAAACAGTAACACTTGCTCAGAACGAAAGAAAGCACAGAGCCCCAGATTTGCTGTTGTCCTGGAGAGCTTGCAGAGCACTGGGGAAAGGCAGGCAGAGAATTCCCTGCTAGCACCTTCTCTGTGCCTGGGAAGCAGAAGTGTTCACATTGCTTCGCAGAATCGCTTTTGTGCAGAAAACAGTAACACTTGTTCAGAACGAAAGAAAGCACAGAGCCCCAGATTTGCTGTGGTCCTGGAGAGCTTGCAGAGCACTGGGGAAAGGCAGGCAGAGAATTCCCTGCTAGCACCTTCTCTGTGACTGGGAAGCAGAAGTGTTCACATTGCTTCGCAGAATCGCTTTTGTGCAGAAAACAGTAACACTTTTCAGAACGAAAGAAAGCAGAGAGCCCCAGATTTGCTGTAGTCCTGGAGAGCTTGCAGAGCACTGGGATAAGGCAGGCAGAGAATTCCCTGCTAGCACCTTCTCTGTGCCTGGGAAGCAGAAGTGTTCACATTGCTTCGCAGAATCGCTTTTGTGCAGAAAACATTAACACTTGTTCAGAACGAAAGAAAGCACAGAGCCCCAGATTTGCTGTGGTCCTGGAGAGCTTGCAGAGCACTGGGATAAGGCAGGCAGAGAATTCCCTGCTAGCACCTTCTCTGTGCCTGGGAAGCAGAAGTGTTCACATTGCTTCGCAGAATCGCTTTTGTGCAGAAAACAGTAACACTTGTTCAGAACGAAAGAAAGCACAGAGCCCCAGATTTGGTGTTGTCCAGGAGAGCTTGGAGAGCACTGGGGAAAGGCAGGCAGAGAATTCCCTCCTAGCACCTTCTCTGTGCCTGTTCACACTGCTTCGCAGAATTGCTTTTGTGCAGAAAACAGTAACACTTGTTCAGAACGAAAGAAAGCACAGAGCCCCAGATTTGCTGTGGTCCTGGAGAGCTTGCAGAGCACTGGGGAAAGGCAGGCAGAGAATTCCCTGCTAGCACCTTCTCTGTGCCTGGGAAGCAGAAGTGTTCACATTGCTTCGCAGAATCGCTTTTGTGCAGAAAACAGTAACACTTGTTCAGAACGAAAGAAAGCACAGAGCCCCAGATTCTATGTTGTCCTGGAGAGCGTGCAGAGCACTGGGGAAAGGCAGGCAGAGAATTCCCTGCTAGCACCTTCTCTGTGCCTGGGAAGCAGAAGTGTTCACATTGCTTCGCAGAATCGCTTTTGCGCAGAAAACAGTAACACTTGTTCAGAACGAAAGAAAGCACAGAGCCCCAGATTCTATGTTGTCCTGGAGAGCGTGCAGAGCACTGGGGAAAGGCAGGCAGAGAATTCCCTCCTAGCACCTTCTCTGTGCCTGGGAAGCAGAAGTCTTCACATTGCTTCGCAGAATCGCTTTTGCGCAGAAAACAGTAACACTTGTTCAGAACGAAAGAAAGCACAGAGCGCCAGATTTTATGTTGTCCTGAGAGCTTGCAGAGTACTGGGGAAAGGCAGGCAGAGAATTCCCTGCTAGCACCTTCTCTGTGCCTGGGAAGCAGAAGTGTTCACATTGCTTCGCAGAATCGCTTTTGTGCAGAAAACAGTAACACTTGTTCAGAACGAAAGAAAGCACAGAGCCCCAGATTTTACGTTGTCCTGGAGAGCTTGCAGAGCACTGGGGAAAAGCAGGCAGAGAATTCCCTGTTAGCACCTTCTCTGTGCCTGTTCACATTGCTTCGCAGAATCGCTTTTGTGCAGAAAACAGTAACACTTGTTCAGAACGAAAAAAAGCACAGAGCCCCAGATTTTATGTTGTCCTGGAGAGCTTGCAGAGCACTGGGGAAAGGCATGCAGAGAATTCCCTGCTAGCACCTTCTCTGTGCCTGTTCACATTGCTTCGCAGAATCGCTTTTGTGCAGAAAACAGTAACACTTGTTCAGAACGAAAGAAAGCAGAGAGCCCCAGATTTGCTGTAGTCCTGGAGAGCTTGCAGAGCACTGGGATAAGGCAGGCAGAGAATTCCCTGCTAGCACCTTCTCTGTGCCTGGGAAGCAGAAGTGTTCACATTGCTTCGCAGAATCGCTTTTGTGCAGAAAACAGTAACACTTGTTCAGAATGAAAGAAAGCACAAAGCCCCAGATTCTATGTTGTCCTGGAGAGCGTGCAGAGCACTGGGGAAAGGCAGGCAGGGAATTCCCTGCTAGCACCTTCTCTGTGCCTGGGAAGCAGAAGTGTTCACATTGCTTCGCAGAATCGCTTTTGTGCAGAAAACAGTAACACTTGTTCAGAACGAAAGAAAGCACAGAGCCCCAGATTTGCTGTTGTCCTGGAGAGCTTGCAGAGCACTGGGGAAAGGCAGGCAGAGAATTCCCTGCTAGCACCTTCTCTGTGCCTGTTCACATTGCTTCGCAGAATTGTTTTTGTGCAGAAAACACTCACACTGGTTCAGAAGGAAAGAAAGCACAGAGCCCCAGATTTGCTGTAGTCCTGGAGAGCTTGCAGAGCACTGGGATAAGGCAGGCAGAGAATTCCCTGCTAGCACCTTCTCTGTGCCTGGGAAGCAGAAGTGTTCACATTGCTTCGCAGAATCGCTTTTGTGCAGAAAACAGTAACACTTGTTCAGAACGAAAGAAAGCACAGAGCCCCAGATTTGGTGTTGTCCAGGAGAGCTTGGAGAGCACTGGGGAAAGGCAGGCAGAGAATTCCCTCCTAGCACCTTCTCTGTGCCTGTTCACACTGCTTCTCAGAATTGCTTTTGTGCAGAAAACATTAACACTTGTTCAGAACGAAAGAAAGCACAGAGCCCCAGATTTGCTGTGGTCCTGGAGAGCTTGCAGAGCACTGGGATAAGGCAGGCAGAGAATTCCCTGCTAGCACCTTCTCTGTGCCTGGGAAGCAGAAGTGTTCAGATTGCTTCGCAGAATCGCTTTTGTGCAGAAAACAGTAATACTTGTTCAGAACGAAAGAAAGCACAGAGCCCCAGATTTTATGTTGTCCTGGAGAGCTTGCAGAGCACTGGGGAAAGGCAGGCAGAGAATTCCCTCCTAGCACCTTCTCTGTGCCTGGGAAGCAGAAGTGTTCACATTGCTTTGCAGAATCGCTTTTGTGCAGAAAACACTAACACTTGTTCAGAACGAAAGAAAGCACAGAGCCCCAGATTCTATGTTGTCCTGGAGAGCGTGCAGAGCACTGGGGAAAGGCAGGCAGAGAATTCCCTGCTAGCACCTTCTCTGTGCCTGGGAAGCAGAAGTCTTCACATTGCTTCGCAGAATCGCTTTTGCGCAGAAAACAGTAACACTTGTTCAGAACGAAAGAAAGCACAGAGCGCCAGATTTTATGTTGTCCTGAGAGCTTGCCGAGTACTGGGGAAAGGCAGGCAGAGAATTCCCTGCTAGCACCTTCTCTGTGCCTGGGAAGCAGAAGTGTTCACATTGCTTCGCAGAATCGCTTTTGTGCAGAAAACAGTAACACTTGTTCAGAACGAAAGAAAGCACAGAGCCCCAGATTTGCTGTGGTCCTGGAGAGCTTGCAGAGCACTGGGGAAAGGCAGGCAGAGAATTCCCTGCTAGCACCTTCTCTGTGCCTGGGAAGCAGAAGTGTTCACATTGCTTCGCAGAATCGCTTTTGTGCAGAAAACAGTAACACTTGTTCAGAACGAAAGAAAGCACAGAGCCCCAGATTCTATGTTGTCCTGGAGAGCGTGCAGAGCACTGGGGAAAGGCAGGCAGAGAATTCCCTGCTAGCACCTTCTCTGTGCCTGGGAAGCAGAAGTGTTCACATTGCTTCGCAGAATCGCTTTTGCGCAGAAAACAGTAACACTTGTTCAGAACGAAAGAAAGCACAGAGCCCCAGATTCTATGTTGTCCTGGAGAGCGTGCAGAGCACTGGGGAAAGGCAGGCAGAGAATTCCCTGCTAGCACCTTCTCTGTGCCTGGGAAGCAGAAGTCTTCACATTGCTTCGCAGAATCGCTTTTGCGCAGAAAACAGTAACACTTGTTCAGAACGAAAGAAAGCACAGAGCGCCAGATTTTATGTTGTCCTGAGAGCTTGCAGAGTACTGGGGAAAGGCAGGCAGAGAATTCCCTGCTAGCACCTTCTCTGTGCCTGGGAAGCAGAAGTGTTCACATTGCTTCGCAGAATCGCTTTTGTGCAGAAAACAGTAACACTTGTTCAGAACGAAAGAAAGCACAGAGCCCCAGATTTTACGTTGTCCTGGAGAGCTTGCAGAGCACTGGGGAAAAGCAGGCAGAGAATTCCCTGTTAGCACCTTCTCTGTGCCTGTTCACATTGCTTCGCAGAATCGCTTTTGTGCAGAAAACAGTAACACTTGTTCAGAACGAAAAAAAGCACAGAGCCCCAGATTTTATGTTGTCCTGGAGAGCTTGCAGAGCACTGGGGAAAGGCATGCAGAGAATTCCCTGCTAGCACCTTCTCTGTGCCTGTTCACATTGCTTCGCAGAATCGCTTTTGTGCAGAAAACAGTAACACTTGTTCAGAACGAAAGAAAGCAGAGAGCCCCAGATTTGCTGTAGTCCTGGAGAGCTTGCAGAGCACTGGGATAAGGCAGGCAGAGAATTCCCTGCTAGCACCTTCTCTGTGCCTGGGAAGCAGAAGTGTTCACATTGCTTCGCAGAATCGCTTTTGTGCAGAAAACAGTAACACTTGTTCAGAATGAAAGAAAGCACAAAGCCCCAGATTCTATGTTGTCCTGGAGAGCGTGCAGAGCACTGGGGAAAGGCAGGCAGGGAATTCCCTGCTAGCACCTTCTCTGTGCCTGGGAAGCAGAAGTCTTCACATTGCTTCGCAGAATCGCTTTTGTGCAGAAAACAGTAATACTTGTTCAGAAAGAAAGAAAGCACAGAGCCCCAGATTTGCTGTTGTCCTGGAGAGCTTGCGGAGCACTGGGGAAAGGCAGGCAGAGAATTCCCTGCTAGCACCTTCTCTGTGCCTGGGAAGCAGAAGTGTTCACATTGCTTCGCAGAATCGCTTTTGTGCAGAAAACACTAACACTTGTTCAGAACGAAAGAAAGCACAGAGCCCCAGATTCTATGTTGTCCTGGAGAGCGTGCAGAGCACTGGGGAAAGGCAGGCAGAGAATTCCCTGCTAGCACCTTCTCTGTGCCTGGGAAGCAGAAGTCTTCACATTGCTTCGCAGAATCGCTTTTGCGCAGAAAACAGTAACACTTGTTCAGAACGAAAGAAAGCACAGAGCGCCAGATTTTATGTTGTCCTGAGAGCTTGCCGAGTACTGGGGAAAGGCAGGCAGAGAATTCCCTGCTAGCACCTTCTCTGTGCCTGGGAAGCAGAAGTGTTCACATTGCTTCGCAGAATCGCTTTTGTGCAGAAAACAGTAACACTTGTTCAGAACGAAAGAAAGCACAGAGCCCCAGATTTGCTGTAGTCCTGGAGAGCTTGCAGAGCACTGGGATAAGGCAGGCAGAGAATTCCCTGCTAGCACCTTCTCTGTGCCTGGGAAGCAGAAGTGTTCACATTGCTTCGCAGAATCGCTTTTGTGCAGAAAACAGTAACACTTGTTCAGAACGAAAGAAAGCACAGAGCCCCAGATTCTATGTTGTCCTGGAGAGCGTGCAGAGCACTGGGGAAAGGCAGGCAGAGAATTCCCTGCTAGCACCTTCTCTGTGCCTGGGAAGCAGAAGTGTTCACATTGCTTCGCAGAATCGCTTTTGCGCAGAAAACAGTAACACTTGTTCAGAACGAAAGAAAGCACAGAGCCCCAGATTCTATGTTGTCCTGGAGAGCGTGCAGAGCACTGGGGAAAGGCAGGCAGAGAATTCCCTGCTAGCACCTTCTCTGTGCCTGGGAAGCAGAAGTCTTCACATTGCTTCGCAGAATCGCTTTTGCGCAGAAAACAGTAACACTTGTTCAGAACGAAAGAAAGCACAGAGCGCCAGATTTTATGTTGTCCTGAGAGCTTGCAGAGTACTGGGGAAAGGCAGGCAGAGAATTCCCTGCTAGCACCTTCTCTGTGCCTGGGAAGCAGAAGTGTTCACATTGCTTCGCAGAATCGCTTTTGTGCAGAAAACAGTAACACTTGTTCAGAACGAAAGAAAGCACAGAGCCCCAGATTTTACGTTGTCCTGGAGAGCTTGCAGAGCACTGGGGAAAAGCAGGCAGAGAATTCCCTGTTAGCACCTTCTCTGTGCCTGTTCACATTGCTTCGCAGAATCGCTTTTGTGCAGAAAACAGTAACACTTGTTCAGAACGAAAGAAAGCAGAGAGCCCCAGATTTGCTGTAGTCCTGGAGAGCTTGCAGAGCACTGGGATAAGGCAGGCAGAGAATTCCCTGCTAGCACCTTCTCTGTGCCTGGGAAGCAGAAGTCTTCACATTGCTTCGCAGAATCGCTTTTGCGCAGAAAACAGTAACACTTGTTCAGAACGAAAGAAAGCACAGAGCGCCAGATTTTATGTTGTCCTGAGAGCTTGCCGAGTACTGGGGAAAGGCAGGCAGAGAATTCCCTGCTAGCACCTTCTCTGTGCCTGGGAAGCAGAAGTGTTCACATTGCTTCGCAGAATCGCTTTTGTGCAGAAAACAGTAACACTTGTTCAG
This sequence comes from Strix uralensis, assembly GCF_047716275.1. NCBI lineage: Eukaryota > Metazoa > Chordata > Aves > Strigiformes > Strigidae > Strix > Strix uralensis. Next base: position 58,684 of record NW_027436821.1, read on the forward strand.
AACGAAAGAAAGCACAGAGCCCCAGATTTGCTGTAGTCCTGGAGAGCTTGCAGAGCACTGGGATAAGGCAGGCAGAGAATTCCCTGCTAGCACCTTCTCTGTGCCTGGGAAGCAGAAGTGTTCACATTGCTTCGCAGAATCGCTTTTGTGCAGAAAACAGTAACACTTGTTCAGAACGAAAGAAAGCACAGAGCCCCAGATTTGGTGTTGTCCAGGAGAGCTTGGAGAGCACTGGGGAAAGGCAGGCAGAGAATTCCCTGCTAGCACCTTCTCTGTGCCTGTTCACACTGCTTCGCAGAATTGCTTTTGTGCAGAAAACAGTAACACTTGTTCAGAACGAAAGAAAGCACAGAGCCCCAGATTTGCTGTGGTCCTGGAGAGCTTGCAGAGCACTGGGGAAAGGCAGGCAGAGAATTCCCTGCTAGCACCTTCTCTGTGCCTGGGAAGCAGAAGTGTTCACATTGCTTCGCAGAATCGCTTTTGTGCAGAAAACAGTAACACTTGTTCAGAACGAAAGAAAGCACAGAGCCCCAGATTCTATGTTGTCCTGGAGAGCGTGCAGAGCACTGGGGAAAGGCAGGCAGAGAATTCCCTGCTAGCACCTTCTCTGTGCCTGGGAAGCAGAAGTGTTCACATTGCTTCGCAGAATCGCTTTTGCGCAGAAAACAGTAACACTTGTTCAGAACGAAAGAAAGCACAGAGCCCCAGATTCTATGTTGTCCTGGAGAGCGTGCAGAGCACTGGGGAAAGGCAGGCAGAGAATTCCCTGCTAGCACCTTCTCTGTGCCTGGGAAGCAGAAGTCTTCACATTGCTTCGCAGAATCGCTTTTGCGCAGAAAACAGTAACACTTGTTCAGAACGAAAGAAAGCACAGAGCGCCAGATTTTATGTTGTCCTGAGAGCTTGCAGAGTACTGGGGAAAGGCAGGCAGAGAATTCCCTGCTAGCACCTTCTCTGTGCCTGGGAAGCAGAAGTGTTCACATTGCTTCGCAGAATCGCTTTTGTGCAGAAAACAGTAACACTTGTTCAGAACGAAAGAAAGCACAGAGCCCCAGATTTTACGTTGTCCTGGAGAGCTTGCAGAGCACTGGGGAAAAGCAGGCAGAGAATTCCCTGTTAGCACCTTCTCTGTGCCTGTTCACATTGCTTCGCAGAATCGCTTTTGTGCAGAAAACAGTAACACTTGTTCAGAACGAAAAAAAGCACAGAGCCCCAGATTTTATGTTGTCCTGGAGAGCTTGCAGAGCACTGGGGAAAGGCATGCAGAGAATTCCCTGCTAGCACCTTCTCTGTGCCTGTTCACATTGCTTCGCAGAATCGCTTTTGTGCAGAAAACAGTAACACTTGTTCAGAACGAAAGAAAGCAGAGAGCCCCAGATTTGCTGTAGTCCTGGAGAGCTTGCAGAGCACTGGGATAAGGCAGGCAGAGAATTCCCTGCTAGCACCTTCTCTGTGCCTGGGAAGCAGAAGTGTTCACATTGCTTCGCAGAATCGCTTTTGTGCAGAAAACACTCACACTGGTTCAGAAGGAAAGAAAGCACAGAGCCCCAGATTTGCTGTAGTCCTGGAGAGCTTGCAGAGCACTGGGATAAGGCAGGCAGAGAATTCCCTGCTAGCACCTTCTCTGTGCCTGGGAAGCAGAAGTGTTCACATTGCTTCGCAGAATCGCTTTTGTGCAGAAAACAGTAACACTTGTTCAGAACGAAAGAAAGCACAGAGCCCCAGATTTGGTGTTGTCCAGGAGAGCTTGGAGAGCACTGGGGAAAGGCAGGCAGAGAATTCCCTCCTAGCACCTTCTCTGTGCCTGTTCACACTGCTTCGCAGAATTGCTTTTGTGCAGAAAACAGTAACACTTGTTCAGAACGAAAGAAAGCACAGAGCCCCAGATTTGCTGTGGTCCTGGAGAGCTTGCAGAGCACTGGGGAAAGGCAGGCAGAGAATTCCCTGCTAGCACCTTCTCTGTGCCTGGGAAGCAGAAGTGTTCACATTGCTTCGCAGAATCGCTTTTGTGCAGAAAACAGTAACACTTGTTCAGAACGAAAGAAAGCACAGAGCCCCAGATTTGCTGTGGTCCTGGAGAGCTTGCAGAGCACTGGGGAAAGGCAGGCAGAGAATTCCCTGCTAGCACCTTCTCTGTGCCTGGGAAGCAGAAGTGTTCACATTGCTTCGCAGAATCGCTTTTGTGCAGAAAACAGTAACACTTGTTCAGAACGAAAGAAAGCACAGAGCCCCAGATTCTATGTTGTCCTGGAGAGCGTGCAGAGCACTGGGGAAAGGCAGGCAGAGAATTCCCTGCTAGCACCTTCTCTGTGCCTGGGAAGCAGAAGTGTTCACATTGCTTCGCAGAATCGCTTTTGCGCAGAAAACAGTAACACTTGTTCAGAACGAAAGAAAGCACAGAGCCCCAGATTCTATGTTGTCCTGGAGAGCGTGCAGAGCACTGGGGAAAGGCAGGCAGAGAATTCCCTGCTAGCACCTTCTCTGTGCCTGGGAAGCAGAAGTCTTCACATTGCTTCGCAGAATCGCTTTTGCGCAGAAAACAGTAACACTTGTTCAGAACGAAAGAAAGCACAGAGCGCCAGATTTTATGTTGTCCTGAGAGCTTGCAGAGTACTGGGGAAAGGCAGGCAGAGAATTCCCTGCTAGCACCTTCTCTGTGCCTGGGAAGCAGAAGTGTTCACATTGCTTCGCAGAATCGCTTTTGTGCAGAAAACAGTAACACTTGTTCAGAACGAAAGAAAGCACAGAGCCCCAGATTTTACGTTGTCCTGGAGAGCTTGCAGAGCACTGGGGAAAAGCAGGCAGAGAATTCCCTGTTAGCACCTTCTCTGTGCCTGTTCACATTGCTTCGCAGAATCGCTTTTGTGCAGAAAACAGTAACACTTGTTCAGAACGAAAAAAAGCACAGAGCCCCAGATTTTATGTTGTCCTGGAGAGCTTGCAGAGCACTGGGGAAAGGCATGCAGAGAATTCCCTGCTAGCACCTTCTCTGTGCCTGTTCACATTGCTTCGCAGAATCGCTTTTGTGCAGAAAACAGTAACACTTGTTCAGAACGAAAGAAAGCAGAGAGCCCCAGATTTGCTGTAGTCCTGGAGAGCTTGCAGAGCACTGGGATAAGGCAGGCAGAGAATTCCCTGCTAGCACCTTCTCTGTGCCTGGGAAGCAGAAGTGTTCACATTGCTTCGCAGAATCGCTTTTGTGCAGAAAACACTCACACTGGTTCAGAAGGAAAGAAAGCACAGAGCCCCAGATTTGCTGTAGTCCTGGAGAGCTTGCAGAGCACTGGGATAAGGCAGGCAGAGAATTCCCTGCTAGCACCTTCTCTGTGCCTGGGAAGCAGAAGTCTTCACATTGCTTCGCAGAATCGCTTTTGTGCAGAAAACAGTAACACTTGTTCAGAACGAAAGAAAGCACAGAGCCCCAGATTTGGTGTTGTCCAGGAGAGCTTGGAGAGCACTGGGGAAAGGCAGGCAGAGAATTCCCTCCTAGCACCTTCTCTGTGCCTGTTCACACTGCTTCGCAGAATTGCTTTTGTGCAGAAAACAGTAACACTTGTTCAGAACGAAAGAAAGCACAGAGCCCCAGATTTGCTGTGGTCCTGGAGAGCTTGCAGAGCACTGGGGAAAGGCAGGCAGAGAATTCCCTGCTAGCACCTTCTCTGTGCCTGGGAAGCAGAAGTCTTCACATTGCTTCGCAGAATCGCTTTTGTGCAGAAAACAGTAACACTTGTTCAGAACGAAAGAAAGCACAGAGCCCCAGATTCTATGTTGTCCTGGAGAGCGTGCAGAGCACTGGGGAAAGGCAGGCAGAGAATTCCCTGCTAGCACCTTCTCTGTGCCTGGGAAGCAGAAGTGTTCACATTGCTTCGCAGAATCGCTTTTGCGCAGAAAACAGTAACACTTGTTCAGAACGAAAGAAAGCACAGAGCCCCAGATTCTATGTTGTCCTGGAGAGCGTGCAGAGCACTGGGGAAAGGCAGGCAGAGAATTCCCTGCTAGCACCTTCTCTGTGCCTGGGAAGCAGAAGTCTTCACATTGCTTCGCAGAATCGCTTTTGCGCAGAAAACAGTAACACTTGTTCAGAACGAAAGAAAGCACAGAGCGCCAGATTTTATGTTGTCCTGAGAGCTTGCAGAGTACTGGGGAAAGGCAGGCAGAGAATTCCCTGCTAGCACCTTCTCTGTGCCTGGGAAGCAGAAGTGTTCACATTGCTTCGCAGAATCGCTTTTGTGCAGAAAACAGTAACACTTGTTCAGAACGAAAGAAAGCACAGAGCCCCAGATTTTACATTGTCCTGGAGAGCTTGCAGAGCACTGGGGAAAAGCAGGCAGAGAATTCCCTGTTAGCACCTTCTCTGTGCCTGTTCACATTGCTTCGCAGAATCGCTTTTGTGCAGAAAACATTAACACTTGTTCAGAACGAAAAAAAGCACAGAGCCCCAGATTTTATGTTGTCCTGGAGAGCTTGCAGAGCACTGGGGAAAGGCATGCAGAGAATTCCCTGCTAGCACCTTCTCTGTGCCTGTTCACATTGCTTCGCAGAATCGCTTTTGTGCAGAAAACAGTAACACTTGTTCAGAACGAAAGAAAGCAGAGAGCCCCAGATTTTATGTTGTCCTGGAGAGCTTGCAGAGCACTGGGATAAGGCAGGCAGAGAATTCCCTGCTAGCACCTTCTCTGTGCCTGGGAAGCAGAAGTGTTCACATTGCTTCGCAGAATCGCTTTTGTGCAGAAAACATTAACACTTGTTCAGAACGAAAGAAAGCACAGAGCCCCAGATTTGCTGTGGTCCTGGAGAGCTTGCAGAGCACTGGGATAAGGCAGGCAGAGAATTCCCTGCTAGCACCTTCTCTGTGCCTGGGAAGCAGAAGTGTTCAGATTGCTTCGCAGAATCGCTTTTGTGCAGAAAACAGTAATACTTGTTCAGAACGAAAGAAAGCACAGAGCCCCAGATTTGCTGTTGTCCTGGAGAGCTTGCAGAGCACTGGGGAAAGGCAGGCAGAGAATTCCCTGCTAGCACCTTCTCTGTGCCTGGGAAGCAGAAGTGTTCACATTGCTTCGCAGAATCGCTTTTGTGCAGAAAACACTAACACTTGTTCAGAACGAAAGAAAGCACAGAGCCCCAGATTCTATGTTGTCCTGGAGAGCGTGCAGAGCACTGGGGAAAGGCAGGCAGAGAATTCCCTGCTAGCACCTTCTCTGTGCCTGGGAAGCAGAAGTCTTCACATTGCTTCGCAGAATCGCTTTTGCGCAGAAAACAGTAACACTTGTTCAGAACGAAAGAAAGCACAGAGCGCCAGATTTTATGTTGTCCTGAGAGCTTGCCGAGTACTGGGGAAAGGCAGGCAGAGAATTCCCTGCTAGCACCTTCTCTGTGCCTGGGAAGCAGAAGTGTTCACATTGCTTCGCAGAATCGCTTTTGTGCAGAAAACAGTAACACTTGTTCAGAACGAAAGAAAGCACAGAGCCCCAGATTTGGTGTTGTCCTGGAGAGCTTGCAGAGCACTGGGGAAAGGCAGGCAGAGAATTCCCTCCTAGCACCTTCTCTGTGCCTGTTCACATTGCTTCGCAGAATTGCTTTTGTGCAGAAAACAGTAACACTTGTTCAGAACGAAAGAAAGGACAGAGCCCCAGATTTGCTGTGGTCCTGGAGAGCTTGCAGAGCACTGGGGAAAGGCAGGCAGAGAATTCCCTGCTAGCACCTTCTCTGTGCCTGGGAAGCACAAGTGTTCACATTGCTTCGCAGAATCGCTTTTGTGCAGAAAACAGTAACACTTGTTCAGAACGAAAGAAAGCACAGAGCCCCAGATTCTATGTTGTCCTGGAGAACGTGCAGAGCACTGTGGAAAGGCAGGCAGAGAATTCCCTGCTAGCACCTTCTCTGTGCCTGGGAAGCAGAAGTCTTCACATTGCTTCGCAGAATCGCTTTTGCGCAGAAAACAGTAACACTTGTTCAGAACGAAAGAAAGCACAGAGCGCCAGATTTTATGTTGTCCTGAGAGCTTGCAGAGTACTGGGGAAAGGCAGGCAGAGAATTCCCTGCTAGCACCTTCTCTGTGCCTGGGAAGCAGAAGTGTTCACATTGCTTCGAAGAATCGCTTTTGTCCAGAAAACAGTAACACTTGCTCAGAACGAAAGAAAGCACAGAGCCCCAGATTTTATGTTGTCCTGGAGAGCTTGCAGAGCACTGGGGAAAGGCAGGCAGAGAATTCCCTGCTAGCACCTTCTCTGTGCCTGTTCACATTGCTTCGCAGAATCGCTTTTGTGCAGAAAACAGTAACACTTGTTCAGAAAGAAAGAAAGCACAGAGCCCCAGATTTGCTGTGGTCCTGGAGAGCTTGCAGAGCACTGGGATAAGGCAGGCAGAGAATTCCCTGCTAGCACCTTCTCTGTGCCTGGGAAGCAGAAGTGTTCACATTGCTTCGCAAAATCGCTTTTGTGCAGAAAACAGTAACACTTGTTCAGAACGAAAGAAAGCACAGAGCCCCAGATTCTATGTTGTCCTGGAGAGCGTGCAGAGCACTGGGGAAAGGCAGGCAGAGAATTCCCTGCTAGCACCTTCTCTGTGCCTGGGAAGCAGAAGTCTTCACATTGCTTCGCAGAATCGCTTTTGCGCAGAAAACAGTAACACTTGTTCAGAACGAAAGAAAGCACAGAGCGCCAGATTTTATGTTGTCCTGAGAGCTTGCAGAGTACTGGGGAAAGGCAGGCAGAGAATTCCCTGCTAGCACCTTCTCTGTGCCTGTTCACATTGCTTCGCACAATCGCTTTTGTGCAGAAAACAGTAACACTTGTTCAGAACGAAAAAAAGCACAGAGCCCCAGATTTGATGTTGTCCTGGAGAGCTTGCAGAGCACTGGGGAAAGGCAGGCAGAGAATTCCCTGCTAGCACCTTCTCTGTGCCTGGGAAGCAGAAGTCTTCACATTGCTTCGCAGAATCGCTTTTGCGCAGAAAACAGTAACACTTGTTCAGAACGAAAGAAAGCACAGAGCGCCAGATTTTATGTTGTCCTGAGAGCTTGCAGAGTACTGGGGAAAGGCAGGCAGAGAATTCCCTGCTAGCACCTTCTCTGTGCCTGGGAAGCAGAAGTGTTCACATTGCTTCGCAGAATCGCTTTTGTGCAGAAAACAGTAACACTTGTTCAGAACGAAAGAAAGCACAGAGCCCCAGATTTTACGTTGTCCTGGAGAGCTTGCAGAGCACTGGGGAAAAGCAGGCAGAGAATTCCCTGCTAGCACCTTCTCTGTGCCTGTTCACATTGCTTCACAGAATCGCTTTTGTGCAGAAAACAGTAACACTTGTTCAGAACGAAAGAAAGCACAGAGCCCCAGATTTTATGTTGTCCTGGAGAGCTTGCAGAGCACTGGGGAAAGGCAGGCAGAGAATTCCCTGCTAGCACCTTCTCTGTGCCTGTTCACATTGCTTCGCAGAATCGCTTTTGTGCAGAAAACAGTAACACTTGTTCAGAACGAAAGAAAGCACAGAGCCCCAGATTTGCTGTGGTCCTGGAGAGCTTGCAGAGCACTGGGATAAGGCAGGCAGAGAATTCCCTGCTAGCACCTTCTCTGTGCCTGGGAAGCAGAAGTGTTCACATTGCTTCGCAGAATCGCTTTTGTGCAGAAAACAGTAACACTTGTTCAGAACGAAAGAAAGCACAGAGCCCCAGATTTGCTGTTGTCCTGGAGAGCTTGCAGAGCACTGGGGAAAGGCAGGCAGAGAATTCCCTCCTAGCACCTTCTCTGTGCCTGTTCACATTGCTTCGCAGAATTGTTTTTGTGCAGAAAACACTCACACTTGTTCAGAACGAAAGAAAGCACAGAGCCCCAGATTTGCTGTGGTCCTGGAGAGCTTGCAGAGCACTGGGATAAGGCAGGCAGAGAATTCCCTGCTAGCACCTTCTCTGTGCCTGGGAAGCAGAAGTGTTCACATTGCTTCGCAGAATCGCTTTTGTGCAGAAAACAGTAACACTTGTTCAGAACGAAAGAAAGCACAGAGCCCCAGATTTGCTGTTGTCCTGGAGAGCTTGCAGAGCACTGGGGAAAGGCAGGCAGAGAATTCCCTCCTAGCACCTTCTCTGTGCCTGTTCACATTGCTTCGCAGAATTGTTTTTGTGCAGAAAACACTCACACTTGTTCAGAACGAAAGAAAGCACAGAGCCCCAGATTTGCTGTGGTCCTGGAGAGCTTGCAGAGCACTGGGATAAGGCAGGCAGAGAATTCCCTGCTAGCACCTTCTCTGTGCCTGGGAAGCAGAAGTGTTCACATTGCTTCGCAGAATCGCTTTTGTGCAGAAAACAGTAACACTTGTTCAGAACGAAAGAAAGCACAGAGCCCCAGATTTTATGTTGTCCTGGAGAGAATGCAGAGCACTGGGGAAAGGCAGGCAGAGAATTCCCTGCTAGCACCTTCTCTGTGCCTGTTGACATTGCTTCGCAGAATCGCTTTTGTGCAGAAAACAGTAACACTTGTTCAGAACGAAAGAAAGCACAGAGCCCCAGATTCTATGTTGTCCTGGAGAGCGTGCAGAGCACTGGGGAAAGGCAGGCAGGGAATTCCCTGCTAGCACCTTCTCTGTGCCTGGGAAGCAGAAGTGTTCACATTGCTTCGCAGAATCGCTTTTGTGCAGAAAACAGTAATACTTGTTCAGAACGAAAGAAAGCACAGAGCCCCAGATTTGCTGTTGTCCTGGAGAGCTTGCAGAGCACTGGGGAAAGGCAGGCAGAGAATTCCCTGCTAGCACCTTCTCTGTGCCTGTTCACATTGCTTCGCAGAATTGTTTTTGTGCAGAAAACACTCACACTTGTTCAGAAGGAAAGAAAGCACAGAGCCCCAGATTTGGTGTTGTCCTGGAGAGCTTGCAGAGCACTGGGGAAAGGCAGGCAGAGAATTCCCTCCTAGCACCTTCTCTGTGCCTGTTCACATTGCTTCGCAGAATTGCTTTTGTGCAGAAAACAGTAACACTTGTTCAGAACGAAAGAAAGCACAGAGCCCCAGATTTGCTGTGGTCCTGGAGAGCTTGCAGAGCACTGGGGAAAGGCAGGCAGAGAATTCCCTCTTAGCACCTTCTCTGTGACTGGGAAGCAGAAGTGTTCACATTGCTTCGCAGAATCGCTTTTGTGCAGAAAACAGTAACACTTGTTCAGAACGAAAGAAAGCACAGAGCCCCAGATTCTATGTTGTCCTGGAGAGCGTGCAGAGCACTGGGGAAAGGCAGGCAGAGAATTCCCTGCTAGCACCTTCTCTGTGCCTGGGAAGCAGAAGTCTTCACATTGCTTCGCAGAATCGCTTTTGCGCAGAAAACAGTAACACTTGTTCAGAACGAAAGAAAGCACAGAGCGCCAGATTTTATGTTGTCCTGAGAGCTTGCAGAGTACTGGGGAAAGGCAGGCAGAGAATTCCCTGCTAGCACCTTCTCTGTGCTTGTTCACATTGCTTCGCAGAATCGCTTTTGTGCAGAAAACAGTAACACTTGTTCAGAACGAAAGAAAGCACAGAGCCCCAGATTCTATGTTGTCCTGGAGAGCGTGCAGAGCACTGGGGAAAGGCAGGCAGAGAATTCCCTCCTAGCACCTTCTCTGTGCCTGGGAAGCAGAAGTCTTCACATTGCTTCGCAGAATCGCTTTTGCGCAGAAAACAGTAACACTTGTTCAGAACGAAAGAAAGCACAGAGCCCCAGATTTTATGTTGTCCTGGAGAGATTGCAGAGCACTGGGGAAAGGCAGGCAGAGAATTCCCTGCTAGCACCTTCTCTGTGCCTGTTCACATTGCTTCGCAGAATCGCTTTTGTGCAGAAAACAGTAACACTTGTTCAGAACGAAAGAAAGCACAAAGCCCCAGATTCTATGTTGTCCTGGAGAGCGTGCAGAGCACTGGGGAAAGGCAGGCAGGGAATTCCCTGCTAGCACCTTCTCTGTGCCTGGGAAGCAGAAGTCTTCACATTGCTTCGCAGAATCGCTTTTGTGCAGAAAACAGTAATACTTGTTCAGAACGAAAGAAAGCACAGAGCCCCAGATTTGCTGTTGTCCTGGAGAGCTTGCAGAGCACTGGGGAAAGGCAGGCAGAGAATTCCCTCCTAGCACCTTCTCTGTGCCTGGGAAGCAGAAGTGTTCACATTGCTTCGCAGAATCGCTTTTGTGCAGAAAACACTAACACTTGTTCAGAACGAAAGAAAGCACAGAGCCCCAGATTTGGTGTTGTCCTGGAGAGCTTGGAGAGCACTGGGGAAAGGCAGGCAGAGAATTCCCTCCTAGCACCTTCTCTGTGCCTGTTCACACTGCTTCGCAGAATTGCTTTTGTGCAGAAAACAGTAACACTTGTTCAGAACGAAAGAAAGCACAGAGCCCCAGATTTGCTGTGGTCCTGGAGAGCTTGCAGAGCACTGGGGAAAGGCAGGCAGAGAATTCCCTGCTAGCACCTTCTCTGTGCCTGGGAAGCAGAAGTGTTCACATTGCTTCGCAGAATCGCTTTTGTGCAGAAAACAGTAACACTTGTTCAGAACGAAAGAAAGCACAGAGCCCCAGATTCTATGTTGTCCTGGAGAGCGTGCAGAGCACTGGGGAAAGGCAGGCAGAGAATTCCCTGCTAGCACCTTCTCTGTGCCTGGGAAGCAGAAGTGTTCACATTGCTTCGCAGAATCGCTTTTGCGCAGAAAACAGTAACACTTGTTCAGAACGAAAGAAAGCACAGAGCCCCAGATTCTATGTTGTCCTGGAGAGCGTGCAGAGCACTGGGGAAAGGCAGGCAGAGAATTCCCTGCTAGCACCTTCTCTGTGCCTGGGAAGCAGAAGTCTTCACATTGCTTCGCAGAATCGCTTTTGCGCAGAAAACAGTAACACTTGTTCAGAACGAAAGAAAGCACAGAGCGCCAGATTTTATGTTGTCCTGAGAGCTTGCAGAGTACTGGGGAAAGGCAGGCAGAGAATTCCCTGCTAGCACCTTCTCTGTGCCTGGGAAGCAGAAGTGTTCACATTGCTTCGCAGAATCGCTTTTGTGCAGAAAACAGTAACACTTGTTCAGAACGAAAGAAAGCACAGAGCCCCAGATTTTACGTTGTCCTGGAGAGCTTGCAGAGCACTGGGGAAAAGCAGGCAGAGAATTCCCTGTTAGCACCTTCTCTGTGCCTGTTCAAATTGCTTCGCAGAATCGCTTTTGTGCAGAAAACAGTAACACTTGTTCAGAACGAAAAAAAGCACAGAGCCCCAGATTTATGTTGTCCTGGAGAGCTTGCAGAGCACTGGGGAAAGGCATGCAGAGAATTCCCTGCTAGCACCTTCTCTGTGCCTGTTCACATTGCTTCGCAGAATCGCTTTTGTGCAGAAAACAGTAACACTTGTTCAGAACGAAAGAAAGCAGAGAGCCCCAGATTTGCTGTAGTCCTGGAGAGCTTGCAGAGCACTGGGATAAGGCAGGCAGAGAATTCCCTGCTAGCACCTTCTCTGTGCCTGGGAAGCAGAAGTGTTCACATTGCTTCGCAGAATCGCTTTTGTGCAGAAAACATTAACACTTGTTCAGAACGAAAGAAAGCACAGAGCCCCAGATTTGCTGTTGTCCTGGAGAGCTTGCAGAGCACTGGGGAAAGGCAGGCAGAGAATTCCCTCCTAGCACCTTCTCTGTGCCTGTTCACATTGCTTCGCAGAATTGTTTTTGTGCAGAAAACACTCACACTTGTTCAGAACGAAAGAAAGCACAGAGCCCCAGATTTGCTGTGGTCCTGGAGAGCTTGCAGAGCACTGGGATAAGGCAGGCAGAGAATTCCCTGCTAGCACCTTCTCTGTGCCTGGGAAGCAGAAGTGTTCACATTGCTTCGCAGAATCGCTTTTGTGCAGAAAACAGTAACACTTGTTCAGAACGAAAGAAAGCACAGAGCCCCAGATTTTATGTTGTCCTGGAGAGAATGCAGAGCACTGGGGAAAGGCAGGCAGAGAATTCCCTGCTAGCACCTTCTCTGTGCCTGTTGACATTGCTTCGCAGAATCGCTTTTGTGCAGAAAACAGTAACACTTGTTCAGAACGAAAGAAAGCACAGAGCCCCAGATTCTATGTTGTCCTGGAGAGCGTGCAGAGCACTGGGGAAAGGCAGGCAGGGAATTCCCTGCTAGCACCTTCTCTGTGCCTGGGAAGCAGAAGTGTTCACATTGCTTCGCAGAATCGCTTTTGTGCAGAAAACAGTAATACTTGTTCAGAACGAAAGAAAGCACAGAGCCCCAGATTTGGTGTTGTCCTGGAGAGCTTGCAGAGCACTGGGGAAAGGCAGGCAGAGAATTCCCTGCTAGCACCTTCTCTGTGCCTGTTCACATTGCTTCGCAGAATTGTTTTTGTGCAGAAAACACTCACACTTGTTCAGAAGGAAAGAAAGCACAGAGCCCCAGATTTGGTGTTGTCCTGGAGAGCTTGCAGAGCACTGGGGAAAGGCAGGCAGAGAATTCCCTCCTAGCACCTTCTCTGTGCCTGTTCACATTGCTTCGCAGAATTGCTTTTGTGCAGAAAACAGTAACACTTGTTCAGAACGAAAGAAAGCACAGAGCCCCAGATTTGCTGTGGTCCTGGAGAGCTTGCAGAGCACTGGGGAAAGGCAGGCAGAGAATTCCCTCTTAGCACCTTCTCTGTGACTGGGAAGCAGAAGTGTTCACATTGCTTCGCAGAATCGCTTTTGTGCAGAAAACAGTAACACTTGTTCAGAACGAAAGAAAGCACAGAGCCCCAGATTCTATGTTGTCCTGGAGAGCGTGCAGAGCACTGGGGAAAGGCAGGCAGAGAATTCCCTGCTAGCACCTTCTCTGTGCCTGGGAAGCAGAAGTCTTCACATTGCTTCGCAGAATCGCTTTTGCGCAGAAAACAGTAACACTTGTTCAGAACGAAAGAAAGCACAGAGCGCCAGATTTTATGTTGTCCTGAGAGCTTGCAGAGTACTGGGGAAAGGCAGGCAGAGAATTCCCTGCTAGCACCTTCTCTGTGCTTGTTCACATTGCTTCGCAGAATCGCTTTTGTGCAGAAAACAGTAACACTTGTTCAGAACGAAAGAAAGCACAGAGCCCCAGATTCTATGTTGTCCTGGAGAGCGTGCAGAGCACTGGGGAAAGGCAGGCAGAGAATTCCCTCCTAGCACCTTCTCTGTGCCTGGGAAGCAGAAGTCTTCACATTGCTTCGCAGAATCGCTTTTGCGCAGAAAACAGTAACACTTGTTCAGAACGAAAGAAAGCACAGAGCCCCAGATTTTATGTTGTCCTGGAGAGATTGCAGAGCACTGGGGAAAGGCAGGCAGAGAATTCCCTGCTAGCACCTTCTCTGTGCCTGTTCACATTGCTTCGCAGAATCGCTTTTGTGCAGAAAACAGTAACACTTGTTCAGAACGAAAGAAAGCACAAAGCCCCAGATTCTATGTTGTCCTGGAGAGCGTGCAGAGCACTGGGGAAAGGCAGGCAGGGAATTCCCTGCTAGCACCTTCTCTGTGCCTGGGAAGCAGAAGTCTTCACATTGCTTCGCAGAATCGCTTTTGTGCAGAAAACAGTAATACTTGTTCAGAACGAAAGAAAGCACAGAGCCCCAGATTTGCTGTTGTCCTGGAGAGCTTGCAGAGCACTGGGGAAAGGCAGGCAGAGAATTCCCTCCTAGCACCTTCTCTGTGCCTGGGAAGCAGAAGTGTTCACATTGCTTCGCAGAATCGCTTTTGTGCAGAAAACACTAACACTTGTTCAGAACGAAAGAAAGCACAGAGCCCCAGATTTGGTGTTGTCCTGGAGAGCTTGGAGAGCACTGGGGAAAGGCAGGCAGAGAATTCCCTCCTAGCACCTTCTCTGTGCCTGTTCACACTGCTTCGCAGAATTGCTTTTGTGCAGAAAACAGTAACACTTGTTCAGAACGAAAGAAAGCACAGAGCCCCAGATTTGCTGTGGTCCTGGAGAGCTTGCAGAGCACTGGGGAAAGGCAGGCAGAGAATTCCCTGCTAGCACCTTCTCTGTGCCTGGGAAGCAGAAGTGTTCACATTGCTTCGCAGAATCGCTTTTGTGCAGAAAACAGTAACACTTGTTCAGAACGAAAGAAAGCACAGAGCCCCAGATTCTATGTTGTCCTGGAGAGCGTGCAGAGCACTGGGGAAAGGCAGGCAGAGAATTCCCTGCTAGCACCTTCTCTGTGCCTGGGAAGCAGAAGTGTTCACATTGCTTCGCAGAATCGCTTTTGCGCAGAAAACAGTAACACTTGTTCAGAACGAAAGAAAGCACAGAGCCCCAGATTCTATGTTGTCCTGGAGAGCGTGCAGAGCACTGGGGAAAGGCAGGCAGAGAATTCCCTGCTAGCACCTTCTCTGTGCCTGGGAAGCAGAAGTCTTCACATTGCTTCGCAGAATCGCTTTTGCGCAGAAAACAGTAACACTTGTTCAGAACGAAAGAAAGCACAGAGCGCCAGATTTTATGTTGTCCTGAGAGCTTGCAGAGTACTGGGGAAAGGCAGGCAGAGAATTCCCTGCTAGCACCTTCTCTGTGCCTGGGAAGCAGAAGTGTTCACATTGCTTCGCAGAATCGCTTTTGTGCAGAAAACAGTAACACTTGTTCAGAACGAAAGAAAGCACAGAGCCCCAGATTTTACGTTGTCCTGGAGAGCTTGCAGAGCACTGGGGAAAAGCAGGCAGAGAATTCCCTGTTAGCACCTTCTCTGTGCCTGTTCAAATTGCTTCGCAGAATCGCTTTTGTGCAGAAAACAGTAACACTTGTTCAGAACGAAAAAAAGCACAGAGCCCCAGATTTATGTTGTCCTGGAGAGCTTGCAGAGCACTGGGGAAAGGCATGCAGAGAATTCCCTGCTAGCACCTTCTCTGTGCCTGTTCACATTGCTTCGCAGAATCGCTTTTGTGCAGAAAACAGTAACACTTGTTCAGAACGAAAGAAAGCAGAGAGCCCCAGATTTGCTGTAGTCCTGGAGAGCTTGCAGAGCACTGGGATAAGGCAGGCAGAGAATTCCCTGCTAGCACCTTCTCTGTGCCTGGGAAGCAGAAGTGTTCACATTGCTTCGCAGAATCGCTTTTGTGCAGAAAACATTAACACTTGTTCAGAACGAAAGAAAGCAGAGAGCCCCAGATTTGCTGTGGTCCTGGAGAGCTTGCAGAGCACTGGGATAAGGCAGGCAGAGAATTCCCTGCTAGCACCTTCTCTGTGCCTGGGAAGCAGAAGTGTTCACATTGCTTCGCAGAATCGCTTTTGTGCAGAAAACAGTAATACTTGTTCAGAACGAAAGAAAGCACAGAGCCCCAGATTTGCTGTTGTCCTGGAGAGCTTGCAGAGCACTGGGGAAAGGCAGGCAGAGAATTCCCTGCTAGCACCTTCTCTGTGCCTGGGAAGCAGAAGTGTTCACATTGCTTCGCAGAATCGCTTTTGTGCAGAAAACACTAACACTTGTTCAGAACGAAAGAAAGCACAGAGCCCCAGATACTATGTTGTCCTGGAGAGCGTGCAGAGCACTGGGGAAAGGCAGGCAGAGAATTCCCTGCTAGCACCTTCTCTGTGCCTGGGAAGCAGAAGTGTTCACATTGCTTCGCAGAATCGCTTTTGCGCAGAAAACAGTAACACTTGTTCAGAACGAAAGAAAGCACAGAGCGCCAGATTTTATGTTGTCCTGAGAGCTTGCAGAGCACTGGGGAAAGGCAGGCAGAGAATTCCCTGCTAGCACCTTCTCTGTGCCTGGGAAGCAGAAGTGTTCACATTGCTTCGCAGAATCGCTTTTGTGCAGAAAACAGTAACACTTGTTCAGAACGAAAGAAAGCACAGAGCCCCAGATTTGCTGTGGTCCTGGAGAGCTTGCAGAGCACTGGGGAAAGGCAGGCAGAGAATTCCCTGCTAGCACCTTCTCTGTGCCTGTTCACATTGCTTCGCAGAATTGTTTTTGTGCAGAAAACACTCACACTTGTTCAGAAGGAAAGAAAGCACAGAGCCCCAGATTTGCTGTAGTCCTGGAGAGCTTGCAGAGCACTGGGATAAGGCAGGCAGAGAATTCCCTGCTAGCACCTTCTCTGTGCCTGGGAAGCAGAAGTGTTCACATTGCTTCGCAGAATCGCTTTTGTGCAGAAAACAGTAACACTTGTTCAGAACGAAAGAAAGCACAGAGCCCCAGATTTGGTGTTGTCCTGGAGAGCGTGCAGAGCACTGGGGAAAGGCAGGCAGAGAATTCCCTCCTAGCACCTTCTCTGTGCCTGTTCACATTGCTTCGCAGAATTGCTTTTGTGCAGAAAACAGTAACACTTGTTCAGAACGAAAGAAAGCACAGAGCCCCAGATTTGCTGTGGTCCTGGAGAGCTTGCAGAGCACTGGGATAAGGCAGGCAGAGAATTCCCTGCTAGCACCTTCTCTGTGCCTGGGAAGCAGAAGTGTTCACATTGCTTCGCAGAATCGCTTTTGTGCAGAAAACAGTAACACTTGTTCAGAACGAAAGAAAGCACAGAGCCCCAGATTCTATGTTGTCCTGGAGAGCGTGCAGAGCACTGGGGAAAGGCAGGCAGAGAATTCCCTGCTAGCACCTTCTCTGTGCCTGGGAAGCAGAAGTCTTCACATTGCTTCGCAGAATCGCTTTTGCGCAGAAAACAGTAACACTTGTTCAGAACGAAAGAAAGCACAGAGCGCCAGATTTTATGTTGTCCTGAGAGCTTGCAGAGTACTGGGGAAAGGCAGGCAGAGAATTCCCTGCTAGCACCTTCTCTGTGCCTGGGAAGCAGATGTGTTCACATTGCTTCGCAGAATCGCTTTTGTCCAGAAAACAGTAACACTTGCTCAGAACGAAAGAAAGCACAGAGCCCCAGATTTTATGTTGTCCTGGAGAGCTTGCAGAGCACTGGGGAAAGGCAGGCAGAGAATTCCCTGCTAGCACCTTCTCTGTGCCTGTTCACATTGCTTCGCAGAATCGCTTTTGTGCAGAAAACAGTAACACTTGTTCAGAACGAAAGAAAGCACAGAGCCCCAGATTTGCTGTGGTCCTGGAGAGCTTGCAGAGCACTGGGATAAGGCAGGCAGAGAATTCCCTGCTAGCACCTTCTCTGTGCCTGGGAAGCAGAAGTGTTCACATTGCTTCGCAAAATCGCTTTTGTGCAGAAAACAGTAACACTTGTTCAGAACGAAAGAAAGCACAGAGCCCCAGATTCTATGTTGTCCTGGAGAGCGTGCAGAGCACTGGGGAAAGGCAGGCAGAGAATTCCCTGCTAGCACCTTCTCTGTGCCTGGGAAGCAGAAGTCTTCACATTGCTTCGCAGAATCGCTTTTGCGCAGAAAACAGTAACACTTGTTCAGAACGAAAGAAAGCACAGAGCGCCAGATTTTATGTTGTCCTGAGAGCTTGCAGAGTACTGGGGAAAGGCAGGCAGAGAATTCCCTGCTAGCACCTTCTCTGTGCCTGTTCACATTGCTTCGCAGAATCGCTTTTGTGCAGAAAACAGTAACACTTGTTCAGAACGAAAAAAAGCACAGAGCCCCAGATTTGATGTTGTCCTGGAGAGCTTGCAGAGCACTGGGGAAAGGCAGGCAGAGAATTCCCTGCTAGCACCTTCTCTGTGCCTGGGAAGCAGAAGTGTTCACATTGCTTCGCAGAATCGCTTTTGTGCAGAAAACAGTAACACTTGTTCAGAACGAAAGAAAGCACAGAGCCCCAGATTTTATGTTGTCCTGGAGAGCTTGCAGAGCACTGGGGAAAGGCAGGCAGAGAATTCCCTGCTAGCACCTTCTCTGTGCCTGTTCACATTGCTTCGCAGAATCGCTTTTGTGCAGAAAACACTCACACTTGTTCAGAACGAAAGAAAGCACAGAGCCCCAGATTTGCTGTGGTCCTGGAGAGCTTGCAGAGCACTGGGATAAGGCAGGCAGAGAATTCCCTGCTAGCACCTTCTCTGTGCCTGGGAAGCAGAAGTGTTCACATTGCTTCGCAGAACCGCTTTTGTGCAGAAAACAGTAACACTTGTTCAGAACGAAAGAAAGCACAGAGCCCCAGATTTTATGTTGTCCTGGAGAGATTGCAGAGCACTGGGGAAAGGCAGGCAGAGAATTCCCTGCTAGCACCTTCTCTGTGCCTGTTGACATTGCTTCGCAGAATCGCTTTTGTGCAGAAAACAGTAACACTTGTTCAGAACGAAAGAAAGCACAGAGCCCCAGATTCTATGTTGTCCTGGAGAGCGTGCAGAGCACTGGGGAAAGGCAGGCAGGGAATTCCCTGCTAGCACCTTCTCTGTGCCTGGGAAGCAGAAGTGTTCACATTGCTTCGCAGAATCGCTTTTGTGCAGAAAACAGTAATACTTGTTCAGAACGAAAGAAAGCACAGAGCCCCAGATTTGCTGTTGTCCTGGAGAGCTTGCAGAGCACTGGGGAAAGGCAGGCAGAGAATTCCCTGCTAGCACCTTCTCTGTGCCTGTTCACATTGCTTCGCAGAATTGTTTTTGTGCAGAAAACACTCACACTTGTTCAGAAGGAAAGAAAGCACAGAGCCCCAGATTTGGTGTTGTCCTGGAGAGCTTGCAGAGCACTGGGGAAAGGCAGGCAGAGAATTCCCTCCTAGCACCTTCTCTGTGCCTGTTCACATTGCTTCGCAGAATTGCTTTTGTGCAGAAAACAGTAACACTTGTTCAGAACGAAAGAAAGCACAGAGCCCCAGATTTGCTGTGGTCCTGGAGAGCTTGCAGAGCACTGGGGAAAGGCAGGCAGAGAATTCCCTGCTAGCACCTTCTCTGTGCCTGGGAAGCAGAAGTGTTCACATTGCTTCGCAGAATCGCTTTTGTGCAGAAAACAGTAACACTTGTTCAGAACGAAAGAAAGCACAGAGCCCCAGATTCTATGTTGTCCTGGAGAGCGTGCAGAGCACTGGGGAAAGGCAGGCAGAGAATTCCCTGCTAGCACCTTCTCTGTGCCTGGGAAGCAGAAGTCTTCACATTGCTTCGCAGAATCGCTTTTGCGCAGAAAACAGTAACACTTGTTCAGAACGAAAGAAAGCACAGAGCGCCAGATTTTATGTTGTCCTGAGAGCTTGCAGAGTACTGGGGAAAGGCAGGCAGAGAATTCCCTGCTAGCACCTTCTCTGTGCCTGTTCACATTGCTTCGCAGAATCGCTTTTGTGCAGAAAACAGTAACACTTGTTCAGAACGAAAGAAAGCACAAAGCCCCAGATTCTATGTTGTCCTGGAGAGCGTGCAGAGCACTGGGGAAAGGCAGGCAGGGAATTCCCTGCTAGCACCTTCTCTGTGCCTGGGAAGCAGAAGTCTTCACATTGCTTCGCAGAATCGCTTTTGTGCAGAAAACAGTAATACTTGTTCAGAACGAAAGAAAGCACAGAGCCCCAGATTTGCTGTTGTCCTGGAGAGCTTGCAGAGCACTGGGGAAAGGCAGGCAGAGAATTCCCTGCTAGCACCTTCTCTGTGCCTGGGAAGCAGAAGTGTTCACATTGCTTCGCAGAATCGCTTTTGTGCAGAAAACACTAACACTTGTTCAGAACGAAAGAAAGCACAGAGCCCCAGATTCTATGTTGTCCTGGAGAGCTTGCAGAGCACTGGGGAAAGGCAGGCAGAGAATTCCCTGCTAGCACCTTCTCTGTGCCTGTTCACATTGCTTCGCAGAATTGTTTTTGTGCAGAAAACACTCACACTTGTTCAGAAGGAAAGAAAGCACAGAGCCCCAGATTTGCTGTAGTCCTGGAGAGCTTGCAGAGCACTGGGATAAGGCAGGCAGAGAATTCCCTGCTAGCACCTTCTCTGTGCCTGGGAAGCAGAAGTGTTCACATTGCTTCGCAGAATCGCTTTTGTGCAGAAAACAGTAACACTTGTTCAGAACGAAAGAAAGCACAGAGCCCCAGATTTGGTGTTGTCCTGGAGAGCTTGCAGAGCACTGGGGAAAGGCAGGCAGAGAATTCCCTGCTAGCACCTTCTCTGTGCCTGTTCACATTGCTTCGCAGAATCGCTTTTGTGCAGAAAACAGTAACACTTGTTCAGAACGAAAGAAAGCACAGAGCCCCAGATTTGCTGTGGTCCTGGAGAGCTTGCAGAGCACTGGGATAAGGCAGGCAGAGAATTCCCTGCTAGCACCTTCTCTGTGCCTGGGAAGCAGAAGTGTTCACATTGCTTCGCAGAATCGCTTTTGTGCAGAAAACAGTAACACTTGTTCAGAACGAAAGAAAGCACAGAGCCCCAGATTTTATGTTGTCCTGGAGAGCTTGCAGAGCACTGGGGAAAGGCAGGCAGAGAATTCCCTGCTAGCACCTTCTCTGTGCCTGGGAAGCAGAAGTGTTCACATTGCTTCGCAGAATCGCTTTTGTGCAGAAAACACTAACACTTGTTCAGAACGAAAGAAAGCACAGAGCCCCAGATTCTATGTTGTCCTGGAGAGCGTGCAGAGCACTGGGGAAAGGCAGGCAGAGAATTCCCTGCTAGCACCTTCTCTGTGCCTGGGAAGCAGAAGTCTTCACATTGCTTCGCAGAATCGCTTTTGTGCAGAAAACAGTAACACTTGTTCAGAACGATAGAAAGCACAGAGCGCCAGATTTTATGTTGTCCTGAGAGCTTGCAGAGTACTGGGGAAAGGCAGGCAGAGAATTCCCTGCTAGCACCTTCTCTGTGCCTGGGAAGCAGAAGTGTTCACATTGCTTCGCAGAATCGCTTTTGTGCAGAAAACAGTAACACTTGTTCAGAACGAAAGAAAGCACAGAGCCCCAGATTTTACGTTGTCCTGGAGAGCTTGCAGAGCACTGGGGAAAAGCAGGCAGAGAATTCCCTGCTAGCACCTTCTCTGTGCCTGTTCACATTGCTTCGCAGAATCGCTTTTGTGCAGAAAACAGTAACACTTGTTCAGAACGAAAGAAAGCACAGAGCCCCAGATTTGCTGTGGTCCTGGAGAGCTTGCAGAGCACTGGGATAAGGCAGGCAGAGAATTCCCTGCTAGCACCTTCTCTGTGCCTGTTCACATTGCTTCGCAGAATTGTTTTTGTGCAGAAAACACTCACACTTGTTCAGAACGAAAGAAAGCAGAGAGCCCCAGATTTGCTGTAGTCCTGGAGAGCTTGCAGAGCACTGGGATAAGGCAGGCAGAGAATTCCCTGCTAGCACCTTCTCTGTGCCTGGGAAGCAGAAGTGTTCACATTGCTTCGCAGAATCGCTTTTGTGCAGAAAACAGTAACACTTGTTCAGAACGAAAGAAAGCACAGAGCCCCAGATTCTATGTTGTCCTGGAGAGCATGCAGAGCACTGGGGAAAGGCAGGCAGAGAATTCCCTGCTAGCACCTTCTCTGTGCCTGTTCACATTGCTTCGCAGAATTGCTTTTGTGCAGAAAACAGTAACACTTGTTCAGAACGAAAGAAAGCACAGAGCCCCAGATTTGCTGTGGTCCTGGAGAGCTTGCAGAGCACTGGGGAAAGGCAGGCAGAGAATTCCCTCTTAGCACCTTCTCTGTGACTGGGAAGCAGAAGTGTTCACATTGCTTCGCAGAATCGCTTTTGTGCAGAAAACAGTAACACTTGTTCAGAACGAAAGAAAGCACAGAGCCCCAGATTCTATGTTGTCCTGGAGAGCGTGCAGAGCACTGGGGAAAGGCAGGCAGAGAATTCCCTGCTAGCACCTTCTCTGTGCCTGGGAAGCAGAAGTCTTCACATTGCTTCGCAGAATCGCTTTTGCGCAGAAAACAGTAACACTTGTTCAGAACGAAAGAAAGCACAGAGCGCCAGATTTTATGTTGTCCTGAGAGCTTGCAGAGTACTGGGGAAAGGCAGGCAGAGAATTCCCTGCTAGCACCTTCTCTGTGCTTGTTCACATTGCTTCGCAGAATCGCTTTTGTGCAGAAAACAGTAACACTTGTTCAGAACGAAAGAAAGCACAGAGCCCCAGATTCTATGTTGTCCTGGAGAGCGTGCAGAGCACTGGGGAAAGGCAGGCAGAGAATTCCCTCCTAGCACCTTCTCTGTGCCTGGGAAGCAGAAGTCTTCACATTGCTTCGCAGAATCGCTTTTGCGCAGAAAACAGTAACACTTGTTCAGAACGAAAGAAAGCACAGAGCCCCAGATTTTATGTTGTCCTGGAGAGATTGCAGAGCACTGGGGAAAGGCAGGCAGAGAATTCCCTGCTAGCACCTTCTCTGTGCCTGTTCACATTGCTTCGCAGAATCGCTTTTGTGCAGAAAACAGTAACACTTGTTCAGAACGAAAGAAAGCACAAAGCCCCAGATTCTATGTTGTCCTGGAGAGCGTGCAGAGCACTGGGGAAAGGCAGGCAGGGAATTCCCTGCTAGCACCTTCTCTGTGCCTGGGAAGCAGAAGTCTTCACATTGCTTCGCAGAATCGCTTTTGTGCAGAAAACAGTAATACTTGTTCAGAACGAAAGAAAGCACAGAGCCCCAGATTTGCTGTTGTCCTGGAGAGCTTGCAGAGCACTGGGGAAAGGCAGGCAGAGAATTCCCTCCTAGCACCTTCTCTGTGCCTGGGAAGCAGAAGTGTTCACATTGCTTCGCAGAATCGCTTTTGTGCAGAAAACACTAACACTTGTTCAGAACGAAAGAAAGCACAGAGCCCCAGATTTGGTGTTGTCCTGGAGAGCTTGGAGAGCACTGGGGAAAGGCAGGCAGAGAATTCCCTCCTAGCACCTTCTCTGTGCCTGTTCACACTGCTTCGCAGAATTGCTTTTGTGCAGAAAACAGTAACACTTGTTCAGAACGAAAGAAAGCACAGAGCCCCAGATTTGCTGTGGTCCTGGAGAGCTTGCAGAGCACTGGGGAAAGGCAGGCAGAGAATTCCCTGCTAGCACCTTCTCTGTGCCTGGGAAGCAGAAGTGTTCACATTGCTTCGCAGAATCGCTTTTGTGCAGAAAACAGTAACACTTGTTCAGAACGAAAGAAAGCACAGAGCCCCAGATTCTATGTTGTCCTGGAGAGCGTGCAGAGCACTGGGGAAAGGCAGGCAGAGAATTCCCTGCTAGCACCTTCTCTGTGCCTGGGAAGCAGAAGTGTTCACATTGCTTCGCAGAATCGCTTTTGCGCAGAAAACAGTAACACTTGTTCAGAACGAAAGAAAGCACAGAGCCCCAGATTCTATGTTGTCCTGGAGAGCGTGCAGAGCACTGGGGAAAGGCAGGCAGAGAATTCCCTGCTAGCACCTTCTCTGTGCCTGGGAAGCAGAAGTCTTCACATTGCTTCGCAGAATCGCTTTTGCGCAGAAAACAGTAACACTTGTTCAGAACGAAAGAAAGCACAGAGCGCCAGATTTTATGTTGTCCTGAGAGCTTGCAGAGTACTGGGGAAAGGCAGGCAGAGAATTCCCTGCTAGCACCTTCTCTGTGCCTGGGAAGCAGAAGTGTTCACATTGCTTCGCAGAATCGCTTTTGTGCAGAAAACAGTAACACTTGTTCAGAACGAAAGAAAGCACAGAGCCCCAGATTTTACGTTGTCCTGGAGAGCTTGCAGAGCACTGGGGAAAAGCAGGCAGAGAATTCCCTGTTAGCACCTTCTCTGTGCCTGTTCAAATTGCTTCGCAGAATCGCTTTTGTGCAGAAAACAGTAACACTTGTTCAGAACGAAAAAAAGCACAGAGCCCCAGATTTATGTTGTCCTGGAGAGCTTGCAGAGCACTGGGGAAAGGCATGCAGAGAATTCCCTGCTAGCACCTTCTCTGTGCCTGTTCACATTGCTTCGCAGAATCGCTTTTGTGCAGAAAACAGTAACACTTGTTCAGAACGAAAGAAAGCAGAGAGCCCCAGATTTGCTGTAGTCCTGGAGAGCTTGCAGAGCACTGGGATAAGGCAGGCAGAGAATTCCCTGCTAGCACCTTCTCTGTGCCTGGGAAGCAGAAGTGTTCACATTGCTTCGCAGAATCGCTTTTGTGCAGAAAACATTAACACTTGTTCAGAACGAAAGAAAGCAGAGAGCCCCAGATTTGCTGTGGTCCTGGAGAGCTTGCAGAGCACTGGGATAAGGCAGGCAGAGAATTCCCTGCTAGCACCTTCTCTGTGCCTGGGAAGCAGAAGTGTTCACATTGCTTCGCAGAATCGCTTTTGTGCAGAAAACAGTAATACTTGTTCAGAACGAAAGAAAGCACAGAGCCCCAGATTTGCTGTTGTCCTGGAGAGCTTGCAGAGCACTGGGGAAAGGCAGGCAGAGAATTCCCTGCTAGCACCTTCTCTGTGCCTGGGAAGCAGAAGTGTTCACATTGCTTCGCAGAATCGCTTTTGTGCAGAAAACACTAACACTTGTTCAGAACGAAAGAAAGCACAGAGCCCCAGATACTATGTTGTCCTGGAGAGCGTGCAGAGCACTGGGGAAAGGCAGGCAGAGAATTCCCTGCTAGCACCTTCTCTGTGCCTGGGAAGCAGAAGTGTTCACATTGCTTCGCAGAATCGCTTTTGCGCAGAAAACAGTAACACTTGTTCAGAACGAAAGAAAGCACAGAGCGCCAGATTTTATGTTGTCCTGAGAGCTTGCAGAGCACTGGGGAAAGGCAGGCAGAGAATTCCCTGCTAGCACCTTCTCTGTGCCTGGGAAGCAGAAGTGTTCACATTGCTTCGCAGAATCGCTTTTGTGCAGAAAACAGTAACACTTGTTCAGAACGAAAGAAAGCACAGAGCCCCAGATTTGCTGTGGTCCTGGAGAGCTTGCAGAGCACTGGGGAAAGGCAGGCAGAGAATTCCCTGCTAGCACCTTCTCTGTGCCTGTTCACATTGCTTCGCAGAATTGTTTTTGTGCAGAAAACACTCACACTTGTTCAGAAGGAAAGAAAGCACAGAGCCCCAGATTTGCTGTAGTCCTGGAGAGCTTGCAGAGCACTGGGATAAGGCAGGCAGAGAATTCCCTGCTAGCACCTTCTCTGTGCCTGGGAAGCAGAAGTGTTCACATTGCTTCGCAGAATCGCTTTTGTGCAGAAAACAGTAACACTTGTTCAGAACGAAAGAAAGCACAGAGCCCCAGATTTGGTGTTGTCCTGGAGAGCGTGCAGAGCACTGGGGAAAGGCAGGCAGAGAATTCCCTCCTAGCACCTTCTCTGTGCCTGTTCACATTGCTTCGCAGAATTGCTTTTGTGCAGAAAACAGTAACACTTGTTCAGAACGAAAGAAAGCACAGAGCCCCAGATTTGCTGTGGTCCTGGAGAGCTTGCAGAGCACTGGGATAAGGCAGGCAGAGAATTCCCTGCTAGCACCTTCTCTGTGCCTGGGAAGCAGAAGTGTTCACATTGCTTCGCAGAATCGCTTTTGTGCAGAAAACAGTAACACTTGTTCAGAACGAAAGAAAGCACAGAGCCCCAGATTCTATGTTGTCCTGGAGAGCGTGCAGAGCACTGGGGAAAGGCAGGCAGAGAATTCCCTGCTAGCACCTTCTCTGTGCCTGGGAAGCAGAAGTCTTCACATTGCTTCGCAGAATCGCTTTTGCGCAGAAAACAGTAACACTTGTTCAGAACGAAAGAAAGCACAGAGCGCCAGATTTTATGTTGTCCTGAGAGCTTGCAGAGTACTGGGGAAAGGCAGGCAGAGAATTCCCTGCTAGCACCTTCTCTGTGCCTGGGAAGCAGATGTGTTCACATTGCTTCGCAGAATCGCTTTTGTCCAGAAAACAGTAACACTTGCTCAGAACGAAAGAAAGCACAGAGCCCCAGATTTTATGTTGTCCTGGAGAGCTTGCAGAGCACTGGGGAAAGGCAGGCAGAGAATTCCCTGCTAGCACCTTCTCTGTGCCTGTTCACATTGCTTCGCAGAATCGCTTTTGTGCAGAAAACAGTAACACTTGTTCAGAACGAAAGAAAGCACAGAGCCCCAGATTTGCTGTGGTCCTGGAGAGCTTGCAGAGCACTGGGATAAGGCAGGCAGAGAATTCCCTGCTAGCACCTTCTCTGTGCCTGGGAAGCAGAAGTGTTCACATTGCTTCGCAAAATCGCTTTTGTGCAGAAAACAGTAACACTTGTTCAGAACGAAAGAAAGCACAGAGCCCCAGATTCTATGTTGTCCTGGAGAGCGTGCAGAGCACTGGGGAAAGGCAGGCAGAGAATTCCCTGCTAGCACCTTCTCTGTGCCTGGGAAGCAGAAGTCTTCACATTGCTTCGCAGAATCGCTTTTGCGCAGAAAACAGTAACACTTGTTCAGAACGAAAGAAAGCACAGAGCGCCAGATTTTATGTTGTCCTGAGAGCTTGCAGAGTACTGGGGAAAGGCAGGCAGAGAATTCCCTGCTAGCACCTTCTCTGTGCCTGTTCACATTGCTTCGCAGAATCGCTTTTGTGCAGAAAACAGTAACACTTGTTCAGAACGAAAAAAAGCACAGAGCCCCAGATTTGATGTTGTCCTGGAGAGCTTGCAGAGCACTGGGGAAAGGCAGGCAGAGAATTCCCTGCTAGCACCTTCTCTGTGCCTGGGAAGCAGAAGTGTTCACATTGCTTCGCAGAATCGCTTTTGTGCAGAAAACAGTAACACTTGTTCAGAACGAAAGAAAGCACAGAGCCCCAGATTTTATGTTGTCCTGGAGAGCTTGCAGAGCACTGGGGAAAGGCAGGCAGAGAATTCCCTGCTAGCACCTTCTCTGTGCCTGTTCACATTGCTTCGCAGAATCGCTTTTGTGCAGAAAACACTCACACTTGTTCAGAACGAAAGAAAGCACAGAGCCCCAGATTTGCTGTGGTCCTGGAGAGCTTGCAGAGCACTGGGATAAGGCAGGCAGAGAATTCCCTGCTAGCACCTTCTCTGTGCCTGGGAAGCAGAAGTGTTCACATTGCTTCGCAGAACCGCTTTTGTGCAGAAAACAGTAACACTTGTTCAGAACGAAAGAAAGCACAGAGCCCCAGATTTTATGTTGTCCTGGAGAGATTGCAGAGCACTGGGGAAAGGCAGGCAGAGAATTCCCTGCTAGCACCTTCTCTGTGCCTGTTGACATTGCTTCGCAGAATCGCTTTTGTGCAGAAAACAGTAACACTTGTTCAGAACGAAAGAAAGCACAGAGCCCCAGATTCTATGTTGTCCTGGAGAGCGTGCAGAGCACTGGGGAAAGGCAGGCAGGGAATTCCCTGCTAGCACCTTCTCTGTGCCTGGGAAGCAGAAGTGTTCACATTGCTTCGCAGAATCGCTTTTGTGCAGAAAACAGTAATACTTGTTCAGAACGAAAGAAAGCACAGAGCCCCAGATTTGCTGTTGTCCTGGAGAGCTTGCAGAGCACTGGGGAAAGGCAGGCAGAGAATTCCCTGCTAGCACCTTCTCTGTGCCTGTTCACATTGCTTCGCAGAATTGTTTTTGTGCAGAAAACACTCACACTTGTTCAGAAGGAAAGAAAGCACAGAGCCCCAGATTTGGTGTTGTCCTGGAGAGCTTGCAGAGCACTGGGGAAAGGCAGGCAGAGAATTCCCTCCTAGCACCTTCTCTGTGCCTGTTCACATTGCTTCGCAGAATTGCTTTTGTGCAGAAAACAGTAACACTTGTTCAGAACGAAAGAAAGCACAGAGCCCCAGATTTGCTGTGGTCCTGGAGAGCTTGCAGAGCACTGGGGAAAGGCAGGCAGAGAATTCCCTGCTAGCACCTTCTCTGTGCCTGGGAAGCAGAAGTGTTCACATTGCTTCGCAGAATCGCTTTTGTGCAGAAAACAGTAACACTTGTTCAGAACGAAAGAAAGCACAGAGCGCCAGATTTTATGTTGTCCTGAGAGCTTGCAGAGCACTGGGGAAAGGCAGGCAGAGAATTCCCTGCTAGCACCTTCTCTGTGCCTGGGAAGCAGAAGTGTTCACATTGCTTCGCAGAATCGCTTTTGTGCAGAAAACAGTAACACTTGTTCAGAACGAAAGAAAGCACAGAGCCCCAGATTTGCTGTGGTCCTGGAGAGCTTGCAGAGCACTGGGGAAAGGCAGGCAGAGAATTCCCTGCTAGCACCTTCTCTGTGCCTGTTCACATTGCTTCGCAGAATTGTTTTTGTGCAGAAAACACTCACACTTGTTCAGAAGGAAAGAAAGCACAGAGCCCCAGATTTGCTGTAGTCCTGGAGAGCTTGCAGAGCACTGGGATAAGGCAGGCAGAGAATTCCCTGCTAGCACCTTCTCTGTGCCTGGGAAGCAGAAGTGTTCACATTGCTTCGCAGAATCGCTTTTGTGCAGAAAACAGTAACACTTGTTCAGAACGAAAGAAAGCACAGAGCCCCAGATTTGGTGTTGTCCTGGAGAGCGTGCAGAGCACTGGGGAAAGGCAGGCAGAGAATTCCCTCCTAGCACCTTCTCTGTGCCTGTTCACATTGCTTCGCAGAATTGCTTTTGTGCAGAAAACAGTAACACTTGTTCAGAACGAAAGAAAGCACAGAGCCCCAGATTTGCTGTGGTCCTGGAGAGCTTGCAGAGCACTGGGATAAGGCAGGCAGAGAATTCCCTGCTAGCACCTTCTCTGTGCCTGGGAAGCAGAAGTGTTCACATTGCTTCGCAGAATCGCTTTTGTGCAGAAAACAGTAACACTTGTTCAGAACGAAAGAAAGCACAGAGCCCCAGATTCTATGTTGTCCTGGAGAGCGTGCAGAGCACTGGGGAAAGGCAGGCAGAGAATTCCCTGCTAGCACCTTCTCTGTGCCTGGGAAGCAGAAGTCTTCACATTGCTTCGCAGAATCGCTTTTGCGCAGAAAACAGTAACACTTGTTCAGAACGAAAGAAAGCACAGAGCGCCAGATTTTATGTTGTCCTGAGAGCTTGCAGAGTACTGGGGAAAGGCAGGCAGAGAATTCCCTGCTAGCACCTTCTCTGTGCCTGGGAAGCAGATGTGTTCACATTGCTTCGCAGAATCGCTTTTGTCCAGAAAACAGTAACACTTGCTCAGAACGAAAGAAAGCACAGAGCCCCAGATTTTATGTTGTCCTGGAGAGCTTGCAGAGCACTGGGGAAAGGCAGGCAGAGAATTCCCTGCTAGCACCTTCTCTGTGCCTGTTCACATTGCTTCGCAGAATCGCTTTTGTGCAGAAAACAGTAACACTTGTTCAGAACGAAAGAAAGCACAGAGCCCCAGATTTGCTGTGGTCCTGGAGAGCTTGCAGAGCACTGGGATAAGGCAGGCAGAGAATTCCCTGCTAGCACCTTCTCTGTGCCTGGGAAGCAGAAGTGTTCACATTGCTTCGCAAAATCGCTTTTGTGCAGAAAACAGTAACACTTGTTCAGAACGAAAGAAAGCACAGAGCCCCAGATTCTATGTTGTCCTGGAGAGCGTGCAGAGCACTGGGGAAAGGCAGGCAGAGAATTCCCTGCTAGCACCTTCTCTGTGCCTGGGAAGCAGAAGTCTTCACATTGCTTCGCAGAATCGCTTTTGCGCAGAAAACAGTAACACTTGTTCAGAACGAAAGAAAGCACAGAGCGCCAGATTTTATGTTGTCCTGAGAGCTTGCAGAGTACTGGGGAAAGGCAGGCAGAGAATTCCCTGCTAGCACCTTCTCTGTGCCTGTTCACATTGCTTCGCAGAATCGCTTTTGTGCAGAAAACAGTAACACTTGTTCAGAACGAAAAAAAGCACAGAGCCCCAGATTTGATGTTGTCCTGGAGAGCTTGCAGAGCACTGGGGAAAGGCAGGCAGAGAATTCCCTGCTAGCACCTTCTCTGTGCCTGGGAAGCAGAAGTGTTCACATTGCTTCGCAGAATCGCTTTTGTGCAGAAAACAGTAACACTTGTTCAGAACGAAAGAAAGCACAGAGCCCCAGATTTTATGTTGTCCTGGAGAGCTTGCAGAGCACTGGGGAAAGGCAGGCAGAGAATTCCCTGCTAGCACCTTCTCTGTGCCTGTTCACATTGCTTCGCAGAATCGCTTTTGTGCAGAAAACACTCACACTTGTTCAGAACGAAAGAAAGCACAGAGCCCCAGATTTGCTGTGGTCCTGGAGAGCTTGCAGAGCACTGGGATAAGGCAGGCAGAGAATTCCCTGCTAGCACCTTCTCTGTGCCTGGGAAGCAGAAGTGTTCACATTGCTTCGCAGAACCGCTTTTGTGCAGAAAACAGTAACACTTGTTCAGAACGAAAGAAAGCACAGAGCCCCAGATTTTATGTTGTCCTGGAGAGATTGCAGAGCACTGGGGAAAGGCAGGCAGAGAATTCCCTGCTAGCACCTTCTCTGTGCCTGTTGACATTGCTTCGCAGAATCGCTTTTGTGCAGAAAACAGTAACACTTGTTCAGAACGAAAGAAAGCACAGAGCCCCAGATTCTATGTTGTCCTGGAGAGCGTGCAGAGCACTGGGGAAAGGCAGGCAGGGAATTCCCTGCTAGCACCTTCTCTGTGCCTGGGAAGCAGAAGTGTTCACATTGCTTCGCAGAATCGCTTTTGTGCAGAAAACAGTAATACTTGTTCAGAACGAAAGAAAGCACAGAGCCCCAGATTTGCTGTTGTCCTGGAGAGCTTGCAGAGCACTGGGGAAAGGCAGGCAGAGAATTCCCTGCTAGCACCTTCTCTGTGCCTGTTCACATTGCTTCGCAGAATTGTTTTTGTGCAGAAAACACTCACACTTGTTCAGAAGGAAAGAAAGCACAGAGCCCCAGATTTGGTGTTGTCCTGGAGAGCTTGCAGAGCACTGGGGAAAGGCAGGCAGAGAATTCCCTCCTAGCACCTTCTCTGTGCCTGTTCACATTGCTTCGCAGAATTGCTTTTGTGCAGAAAACAGTAACACTTGTTCAGAACGAAAGAAAGCACAGAGCCCCAGATTTGCTGTGGTCCTGGAGAGCTTGCAGAGCACTGGGGAAAGGCAGGCAGAGAATTCCCTGCTAGCACCTTCTCTGTGCCTGGGAAGCAGAAGTGTTCACATTGCTTCGCAGAATCGCTTTTGTGCAGAAAACAGTAACACTTGTTCAGAACGAAAGAAAGCACAGAGCCCCAGATTCTATGTTGTCCTGGAGAGCGTGCAGAGCACTGGGGAAAGGCAGGCAGAGAATTCCCTGCTAGCACCTTCTCTGTGCCTGGGAAGCAGAAGTCTTCACATTGCTTCGCAGAATCGCTTTTGCGCAGAAAACAGTAACACTTGTTCAGAACGAAAGAAAGCACAGAGCGCCAGATTTTATGTTGTCCTGAGAGCTTGCAGAGTACTGGGGAAAGGCAGGCAGAGAATTCCCTGCTAGCACCTTCTCTGTGCCTGTTCACATTGCTTCGCAGAATCGCTTTTGTGCAGAAAACAGTAACACTTGTTCAGAACGAAAGAAAGCACAAAGCCCCAGATTCTATGTTGTCCTGGAGAGCGTGCAGAGCACTGGGGAAAGGCAGGCAGGGAATTCCCTGCTAGCACCTTCTCTGTGCCTGGGAAGCAGAAGTCTTCACATTGCTTCGCAGAATCGCTTTTGTGCAGAAAACAGTAATACTTGTTCAGAACGAAAGAAAGCACAGAGCCCCAGATTTGCTGTTGTCCTGGAGAGCTTGCAGAGCACTGGGGAAAGGCAGGCAGAGAATTCCCTGCTAGCACCTTCTCTGTGCCTGGGAAGCAGAAGTGTTCACATTGCTTCGCAGAATCGCTTTTGTGCAGAAAACACTAACACTTGTTCAGAACGAAAGAAAGCACAGAGCCCCAGATTCTATGTTGTCCTGGAGAGCTTGCAGAGCACTGGGGAAAGGCAGGCAGAGAATTCCCTGCTAGCACCTTCTCTGTGCCTGTTCACATTGCTTCGCAGAATTGTTTTTGTGCAGAAAACACTCACACTTGTTCAGAAGGAAAGAAAGCACAGAGCCCCAGATTTGCTGTAGTCCTGGAGAGCTTGCAGAGCACTGGGATAAGGCAGGCAGAGAATTCCCTGCTAGCACCTTCTCTGTGCCTGGGAAGCAGAAGTGTTCACATTGCTTCGCAGAATCGCTTTTGTGCAGAAAACAGTAACACTTGTTCAGAACGAAAGAAAGCACAGAGCCCCAGATTTGGTGTTGTCCTGGAGAGCTTGCAGAGCACTGGGGAAAGGCAGGCAGAGAATTCCCTGCTAGCACCTTCTCTGTGCCTGTTCACATTGCTTCGCAGAATCGCTTTTGTGCAGAAAACAGTAACACTTGTTCAGAACGAAAGAAAGCACAGAGCCCCAGATTTGCTGTGGTCCTGGAGAGCTTGCAGAGCACTGGGATAAGGCAGGCAGAGAATTCCCTGCTAGCACCTTCTCTGTGCCTGGGAAGCAGAAGTGTTCACATTGCTTCGCAGAATCGCTTTTGTGCAGAAAACAGTAACACTTGTTCAGAACGAAAGAAAGCACAGAGCCCCAGATTTTATGTTGTCCTGGAGAGCTTGCAGAGCACTGGGGAAAGGCAGGCAGAGAATTCCCTGCTAGCACCTTCTCTGTGCCTGGGAAGCAGAAGTGTTCACATTGCTTCGCAGAATCGCTTTTGTGCAGAAAACACTAACACTTGTTCAGAACGAAAGAAAGCACAGAGCCCCAGATTCTATGTTGTCCTGGAGAGCGTGCAGAGCACTGGGGAAAGGCAGGCAGAGAATTCCCTGCTAGCACCTTCTCTGTGCCTGGGAAGCAGAAGTCTTCACATTGCTTCGCAGAATCGCTTTTGTGCAGAAAACAGTAACACTTGTTCAGAACGATAGAAAGCACAGAGCGCCAGATTTTATGTTGTCCTGAGAGCTTGCAGAGTACTGGGGAAAGGCAGGCAGAGAATTCCCTGCTAGCACCTTCTCTGTGCCTGGGAAGCAGAAGTGTTCACATTGCTTCGCAGAATCGCTTTTGTGCAGAAAACAGTAACACTTGTTCAGAACGAAAGAAAGCACAGAGCCCCAGATTTTACGTTGTCCTGGAGAGCTTGCAGAGCACTGGGGAAAAGCAGGCAGAGAATTCCCTGCTAGCACCTTCTCTGTGCCTGTTCACATTGCTTCGCAGAATCGCTTTTGTGCAGAAAACAGTAACACTTGTTCAGAACGAAAGAAAGCACAGAGCCCCAGATTTGCTGTGGTCCTGGAGAGCTTGCAGAGCACTGGGATAAGGCAGGCAGAGAATTCCCTGCTAGCACCTTCTCTGTGCCTGTTCACATTGCTTCGCAGAATTGTTTTTGTGCAGAAAACACTCACACTTGTTCAGAACGAAAGAAAGCAGAGAGCCCCAGATTTGCTGTAGTCCTGGAGAGCTTGCAGAGCACTGGGATAAGGCAGGCAGAGAATTCCCTGCTAGCACCTTCTCTGTGCCTGGGAAGCAGAAGTGTTCACATTGCTTCGCAGAATCGCTTTTGTGCAGAAAACAGTAACACTTGTTCAGAACGAAAGAAAGCACAGAGCCCCAGATTTTATGTTGTCCTGGAGAGCGTGCAGAGCACTGGGGAAAGGCAGGCAGAGAATTCCCTGCTAGCACCTTCTCTGTGCCTGGGAAGCAGAAGTCTTCACATTGCTTCGCAGAATCGCTTTTGCGCAGAAAACAGTAACACTTGTTCAGAACGAAAGAAAGCACAGAGCGCCAGATTTTATGTTGTCCTGAGAGCTTGCAGAGTACTGGGGAAAGGCAGGCAGAGAATTCCCTGCTAGCACCTTCTCTGTGCCTGTTCACATTGCTTCGCAGAATCGCTTTTGTGCAGAAAACAGTAACACTTGTTCAGAACGAAAAAAAGCACAGAGCCCCAGATTTGATGTTGTCCTGGAGAGCTTGCAGAGCACCGGGGAAAGGCAGGCAGAGAATTCCCTGCTAGCACCTTCTCTGTGCCTGGGAAGCAGAAGTGTTCACATTGCTTCGCAGAATCGCTTTTGTGCAGAAAACAGTAACACTTGTTCAGAACGAAAGAAAGCACAGAGCCCCAGATTTTATGTTGTCCTGGAGAGCTTGCAGAGCACTGGGGAAAGGCAGGCAGAGAATTCCCTGCTAGCACCTTCTCTGTGCCTGGGAAGCAGAAGTGTTCACATTGCTTCGCAGAATCGCTTTTGTGCAGAAAACACTAACACTTGTTCAGAACGAAAGAAAGCACAGAGCCCCAGATTTGCTGTGGTCCTGGAGAGCTTGCAGAGCACTGGGGAAAGGCAGGCAGAGAATTCCCTGCTAGCACCTTCTCTGTGCCTGGGAAGCAGAAGTCTTCACATTGCTTCACAGAATCGCTTTTGTGCAGAAAACAGTAACACTTGTTCAGAACGATAGAAAGCACAGAGCGCCAGATTTTATGTTGTCCTGAGAGCTTGCAGAGTACTGGGGAAAGGCAGGCAGAGAATTCCCTGCTAGCACCTTCTCTGTGCCTGGGAAGCAGAAGTGTTCACATTGCTTCGCAGAATCGCTTTTGTGCAGAAAACAGTAACACTTGTTCAGAACGAAAGAAAGCACAGAGCCCCAGATTTTACGTTGTCCTGGAGAGCTTGCAGAGCACTGGGGAAAAGCAGGCAGAGAATTCCCTGCTAGCACCTTCTCTGTGCCTGTTCACATTGCTTCGCAGAATCGCTTTTGTGCAGAAAACAGTAACACTTGTTCAGAACGAAAGAAAGCACAGAGCCCCAGATTTGCTGTGGTCCTGGAGAGCTTGCAGAGCACTGGGATAAGGCAGGCAGAGAATTCCCTGCTAGCACCTTCTCTGTGCCTGTTCACATTGCTTCGCAGAATTGTTTTTGTGCAGAAAACACTCACACTTGTTCAGAACGAAAGAAAGCAGAGAGCCCCAGATTTGCTGTAGTCCTGGAGAGCTTGCAGAGCACTGGGATAAGGCAGGCAGAGAATTCCCTGCTAGCACCTTCTCTGTGCCTGGGAAGCAGAAGTGTTCACATTGCTTCGCAGAATCGCTTTTGTGCAGAAAACAGTAACACTTGTTCAGAACGAAAGAAAGCACAGAGCCCCAGATTTGCTGTGGTCCTGGAGAGCTTGCAGAGCACTGGGATAAGGCAGGCAGAGAATTCCCTGCTAGCACCTTCTCTGTGCCTGGGAAGCAGAAGTCTTCACATTGCTTCACAGAATCGCTTTTGTGCAGAAAACAGTAACACTTGTTCAGAACGATAGAAAGCACAGAGCGCCAGATTTTATGTTGTCCTGAGAGCTTGCAGAGTACTGGGGAAAGGCAGGCAGAGAATTCCCTGCTAGCACCTTCTCTGTGCCTGTTCACATTGCTTCGCAGAATCGCTTTTGTGCAGAAAACAGTAACACTTGTTCAGAACGAAAAAAAGCACAGAGCCCCAGATTTGATGTTGTCCTGGAGAGCTTGCAGAGCACCGGGGAAAGGCAGGCAGAGAATTCCCTGCTAGCACCTTCTCTGTGCCTGGGAAGCAGAAGTGTTCACATTGCTTCGCAGAATCGCTTTTGTGCAGAAAACAGTAACACTTGTTCAGAACGAAAGAAAGCACAGAGCCCCAGATTTTATGTTGTCCTGGAGAGCTTGCAGAGCACTGGGGAAAGGCAGGCAGAGAATTCCCTGCTAGCACCTTCTCTGTGCCTGGGAAGCAGAAGTGTTCACATTGCTTCGCAGAATCGCTTTTGTGCAGAAAACACTAACACTTGTTCAGAACGAAAGAAAGCACAGAGCCCCAGATTCTATGTTGTCCTGGAGAGCGTGCAGAGCACTGGGGAAAGGCAGGCAGAGAATTCCCTGCTAGCACCTTCTCTGTGCCTGGGAAGCAGAAGTCTTCACATTGCTTCGCAGAATCGCTTTTGTGCAGAAAACAGTAACACTTGTTCAGAACGATAGAAAGCACAGAGCGCCAGATTTTATGTTGTCCTGAGAGCTTGCAGAGTACTGGGGAAAGGCAGGCAGAGAATTCCCTGCTAGCACCTTCTCTGTGCCTGGGAAGCAGAAGTGTTCACATTGCTTCGCAGAATCGCTTTTGTGCAGAAAACAGTAACACTTGTTCAGAACGAAAGAAAGCACAGAGCCCCAGATTTTACGTTGTCCTGGAGAGCTTGCAGAGCACTGGGGAAAAGCAGGCAGAGAATTCCCTGCTAGCACCTTCTCTGTGCCTGTTCACATTGCTTCGCAGAATCGCTTTTGTGCAGAAAACAGTAACACTTGTTCAGAACGAAAGAAAGCACAGAGCCCCAGATTTGCTGTGGTCCTGGAGAGCTTGCAGAGCACTGGGATAAGGCAGGCAGAGAATTCCCTGCTAGCACCTTCTCTGTGCCTGTTCACATTGCTTCGCAGAATTGTTTTTGTGCAGAAAACACTCACACTTGTTCAGAACGAAAGAAAGCAGAGAGCCCCAGATTTGCTGTAGTCCTGGAGAGCTTGCAGAGCACTGGGATAAGGCAGGCAGAGAATTCCCTGCTAGCACCTTCTCTGTGCCTGGGAAGCAGAAGTGTTCACATTGCTTCGCAGAATCGCTTTTGTGCAGAAAACAGTAACACTTGTTCAGAACGAAAGAAAGCACAGAGCCCCAGATTTTATGTTGTCCTGGAGAGCGTGCAGAGCACTGGGGAAAGGCAGGCAGAGAATTCCCTGCTAGCACCTTCTCTGTGCCTGGGAAGCAGAAGTCTTCACATTGCTTCGCAGAATCGCTTTTGCGCAGAAAACAGTAACACTTGTTCAGAACGAAAGAAAGCACAGAGCGCCAGATTTTATGTTGTCCTGAGAGCTTGCAGAGTACTGGGGAAAGGCAGGCAGAGAATTCCCTGCTAGCACCTTCTCTGTGCCTGTTCACATTGCTTCGCAGAATCGCTTTTGTGCAGAAAACAGTAACACTTGTTCAGAACGAAAAAAAGCACAGAGCCCCAGATTTGATGTTGTCCTGGAGAGCTTGCAGAGCACCGGGGAAAGGCAGGCAGAGAATTCCCTGCTAGCACCTTCTCTGTGCCTGGGAAGCAGAAGTGTTCACATTGCTTCGCAGAATCGCTTTTGTGCAGAAAACAGTAACACTTGTTCAGAACGAAAGAAAGCACAGAGCCCCAGATTTTATGTTGTCCTGGAGAGCTTGCAGAGCACTGGGGAAAGGCAGGCAGAGAATTCCCTGCTAGCACCTTCTCTGTGCCTGGGAAGCAGAAGTGTTCACATTGCTTCGCAGAATCGCTTTTGTGCAGAAAACACTAACACTTGTTCAGAACGAAAGAAAGCACAGAGCCCCAGATTCTATGTTGTCCTGGAGAGCGTGCAGAGCACTGGGGAAAGGCAGGCAGAGAATTCCCTGCTAGCACCTTCTCTGTGCCTGGGAAGCAGAAGTCTTCACATTGCTTCACAGAATCGCTTTTGTGCAGAAAACAGTAACACTTGTTCAGAACGATAGAAAGCACAGAGCGCCAGATTTTATGTTGTCCTGAGAGCTTGCAGAGTACTGGGGAAAGGCAGGCAGAGAATTCCCTGCTAGCACCTTCTCTGTGCCTGGGAAGCAGAAGTGTTCACATTGCTTCGCAGAATCGCTTTTGTGCAGAAAACAGTAACACTTGTTCAGAACGAAAGAAAGCACAGAGCCCCAGATTTTACGTTGTCCTGGAGAGCTTGCAGAGCACTGGGGAAAAGCAGGCAGAGAATTCCCTGCTAGCACCTTCTCTGTGCCTGTTCACATTGCTTCGCAGAATCGCTTTTGTGCAGAAAACAGTAACACTTGTTCAGAACGAAAGAAAGCACAGAGCCCCAGATTTGCTGTGGTCCTGGAGAGCTTGCAGAGCACTGGGATAAGGCAGGCAGAGAATTCCCTGCTAGCACCTTCTCTGTGCCTGTTCACATTGCTTCGCAGAATTGTTTTTGTGCAGAAAACACTCACACTTGTTCAGAACGAAAGAAAGCAGAGAGCCCCAGATTTGCTGTAGTCCTGGAGAGCTTGCAGAGCACTGGGATAAGGCAGGCAGAGAATTCCCTGCTAGCACCTTCTCTGTGCCTGGGAAGCAGAAGTGTTCACATTGCTTCGCAGAATCGCTTTTGTGCAGAAAACAGTAACACTTGTTCAGAACGAAAGAAAGCACAGAGCCCCAGATTTGCTGTGGTCCTGGAGAGCTTGCAGAGCACTGGGATAAGGCAGGCAGATAATTCCCTGCTAGCACCTTCTCTGTGCCTGTTCACATTGCTTCGCAGAATTGTTTTTGTGCAGAAAACACTCACACTTGTTCAGAACGAAAGAAAGCAGAGAGCCCCAGATTTGCTGTAGTCCTGGAGAGCTTGCAGAGCACTGGGATAAGGCAGGCAGAGAATTCCCTGCTAGCACCTTCTCTGTGCCTGGGAAGCAGAAGTGTTCACATTGCTTCGCAGAATCGCTTTTGTGCAGAAAACAGTAACACTTGTTCAGAACGAAAGAAAGCACAGAGCCCCAGATTTGCTGTGGTCCTGGAGAGCTTGCAGAGCACTGGGATAAGGCAGGCAGAGAATTCCCTGCTAGCACCTTCTCTGTGACTGGGAAGCAGAAGTGTTCACATTGCTTCGCAGAATCGCTTTTGTGCAGAAAACAGTAACACTTGTTCAGAACGAAAGAAAGCACAGAGCCCCAGATTTTATGTTGTCCTGGAGAGCTTGCAGAGCACTGGGGAAAGGCAGGCAGAGAATTCCCTGCTAGCACCTTCTCTGTGCCTGTTCACATTGCTTCGCAGAATCGCTTTTGTGCAGAAAACAGTAACACTTGTTCAGAACGAAAGAAAGCACAGAGCCCCAGATTCTATGTTGTCCTGGAGAGCGTGCAGAGCACTGGGGAAAGGCAGGCAGGGAATTCCCTGCTAGCACCTTCTCTGTGCCTGGGAAGCAGAAGTCTTCACATTGCTTCGCAGAATCGCTTTTGCGCAGAAAACAGTAATACTTGTTCAGAACGAAAGAAAGCACAGAGCCCCAGATTTTATGTTGTCCTGAGAGCTTGCCGAGTACTGGGGAAAGGCAGGCAGAGAATTCCCTGCTAGCACCTTCTCTGTGCCTGGGAAGCAGAAGTGTTCACATTGCTTCGCAGAATCGCTTTTGTGCAGAAAACAGTAACACTTGTTCAGAACGAAAGAAAGCACAGAGCCCCAGATTTGCTGTTGTCCTGGAGAGCTTGCAGAGCACTGGGGAAAGGCAGGCAGAGAATTCCCTGCTAGCACCTTCTCTGTGCCTGTTCACATTGCTTCGCAGAATTGTTTTTGTGCAGAAAACACTCACACTTGTTCAGAAGGAAAGAAAGCACAGAGCCCCAGATTTGCTGTAGTCCTGGAGAGCTTGCAGAGCACTGGGATAAGGCAGGCAGAGAATTCCCTGCTAGCACCTTCTCTGTGCCTGGGAAGCAGAAGTGTTCACATTGCTTCGCAGAATCGCTTTTGTGCAGAAAACAGTAACACTTGTTCAGAACGAAAGAAAGCACAGAGCCCCAGATTTGGTGTTGTCCTGGAGAGCTTGCAGAGCACTGGGGAAAGGCAGGCAGAGAATTCCCTGCTAGCACCTTCTCTGTGCCTGTTCACATTGCTTCGCAGAATCGCTTTTGTGCAGAAAACAGTAACACTTGTTCAGAACGAAAGAAAGCACAGAGCCCCAGATTTGCTGTGGTCCTGGAGAGCTTGCAGAGCACTGGGATAAGGCAGGCAGAGAATTCCCTGCTAGCACCTTCTCTGTGCCTGGGAAGCAGAAGTGTTCACATTGCTTCGCAAAATCGCTTTTGTGCAGAAAACAGTAACACTTGTTCAGAACGAAAGAAAGCACAGAGCCCCAGATTCTATGTTGTCCTGGAGAGCGTGCAGAGCACTGGGGAAAGGCAGGCAGAGAATTCCCTGCTAGCACCTTCTCTGTGCCTGGGAAGCAGAAGTCTTCACATTGCTTCGCAGAATCGCTTTTGCGCAGAAAACAGTAACACTTGTTCAGAACGAAAGAAAGCACAGAGCGCCAGATTTTATGTTGTCCTGAGAGCTTGCAGAGTACTGGGGAAAGGCAGGCAGAGAATTCCCTGCTAGCACCTTCTCTGTGCCTGTTCACATTGCTTCGCAGAATCGCTTTTGTGCAGAAAACAGTAACACTTGTTCAGAACGAAAAAAAGCACAGAGCCCCAGATTTGATGTTGTCCTGGAGAGCTTGCAGAGCACCAGGGAAAGGCAGGCAGAGAATTCCCTGCTAGCACCTTCTCTGTGCCTGGGAAGCAGAAGTGTTCACATTGCTTCGCAGAATCGCTTTTGTGCAGAAAACAGTAACACTTGTTCAGAACGAAAGAAAGCACAGAGCCCCAGATTTGGTGTTGTCCTGGAGAGCTTGCAGAGCACTGGGGAAAGGCAGGCAGAGAATTCCCTGCTAGCACCTTCTCTGTGCCTGGGAAGCAGAAGTCTTCACATTGCTTCGCAGAATCGCTTTTGTGCAGAAAACACTAACACTTGTTCAGAACGAAAGAAAGCACAGAGCCCCAGATTCTATGTTGTCCTGGAGAGCGTGCAGAGTACTGGGGAAAGGCAGGCAGAGAATTCCCTGCTAGCACCTTCTCTGTGCCTGGGAAGCAGAAGTCTTCACATTGCTTCGCAGAATCGCTTTTGCGCAGAAAACAGTAACACTTGTTCAGAACGAAAGAAAGCACAGAGCGCCAGATTTCATGTTGTCCTGAGAGCTTGCAGAGTACTGGGGAAAGGCAGGCAGAGAATTCCCTGCTAGCACCTTCTCTGTGCCTGGGAAGCAGAAGTGTTCACATTGCTTCGCAGAATCGCTTTTGTGCAGAAAACAGTAACACTTGTTCAGAACGAAAGAAAGCACAGAGCCCCAGATTTTACGTTGTCCTGGAGAGCTTGCAGAGCACTGGGGAAAAGCAGGCAGAGAATTCCCTGCTAGCACCTTCTCTGTGCCTGTTCACATTGCTTCGCAGAATCGCTTTTGTGCAGAAAACAGTAACACTTGTTCAGAACGAAAGAAAGCACAGAGCCCCAGATTTGCTGTTGTCCTGGAGAGCTTGCAGAGCACTGGGGAAAGGCAGGCAGAGAATTCCCTGCTAGCACCTTCTCTGTGCCTGTTCACATTGCTTCGCAGAATTGTTTTTGTGCAGAAAACACTCACACTTGTTCAGAACGAAAGAAAGCAGAGAGCCCCAGATTTGCTGTAGTCCTGGAGAGCTTGCAGAGCACTGGGATAAGGCAGGCAGAGAATTCCCTGCTAGCACCTTCTCTGTGCCTGGGAAGCAGAAGTGTTCACATTGCTTCGCAGAATCGCTTTTGTGCAGAAAACAGTAACACTTGTTCAGAACGAAAGAAAGCACAGAGCCCCAGATTTGCTGTGGTCCTGGAGAGCTTGCAGAGCACTGGGATAAGGCAGGCAGAGAATTCCCTGCTAGCACCTTCTCTGTGCCTGTTCACATTGCTTCGCAGAATTGTTTTTGTGCAGAAAACACTCACACTTGTTCAGAACGAAAGAAAGCAGAGAGCCCCAGATTTGCTGTAGTCCTGGAGAGCTTGCAGAGCACTGGGATAAGGCAGGCAGAGAATTCCCTGCTAGCACCTTCTCTGTGCCTGGGAAGCAGAAGTGTTCACATTGCTTCGCAGAATCGCTTTTGTGCAGAAAACAGTAACACTTGTTCAGAACGAAAGAAAGCACAGAGCCCCAGATTTGCTGTTGTCCTGGAGAGCTTGCAGAGCACTGGGATAAGGCAGGCAGAGAATTCCCTGCTAGCACCTTCTCTGTGCCTGGGAAGCAGAAGTGTTCACATTGCTTCGCAGAATCGCTTTTGTGCAGAAAACAGTAACACTTGTTCAGAACGAAAGAAAGCACAGAGCCCCAGATTCTATGTTGTCCTGGAGAGCGTGCAGAGCACTGGGGAAAGGCAGGCAGGGAATTCCCTGCTAGCACCTTCTCTGTGCCTGGGAAGCAGAAGTCTTCACATTGCTTCGCAGAATCGCTTTTGCGCAGAAAACAGTAATACTTGTTCAGAACGAAAGAAAGCACAGAGCCCCAGATTTGCTGTTGTCCTGGAGAGCTTACAGAGCACTGGGGAAAGGCAGGCAGAGAATTCCCTGCTAGCACCTTCTCTGTGCCTGTTCACATTGCTTCGCAGAATTGTTTTTGTGCAGAAAACACTCACACTTGTTCAGAAGGAAAGAAAGCACAGAGCCCCAGATTTGGTGTTGTCCTGGAGAGCTTGCAGAGCACTGGGGAAAGGCAGGCAGAGAATTCCCTGCTAGCACCTTCTCTGTGCCTGTTCACATTGCTTCGCAGAATTGTTTTTGTGCAGAAAACACTCACACTTGTTCAGAAGGAAAGAAAGCACAGAGCCCCAGATTTGGTGTTGTCCTGGAGAGCGTGCAGAGTACTGGGGAAAGGCAGGCAGAGAATTCCCTGCTAGCACCTTCTCTGTGCCTGGGAAGCAGAAGTCTTCACATTGCTTCGCAGAATCGCTTTTGCGCAGAAAACAGTAACACTTGTTCAGAACGAAAGAAAGCACAGAGCGCCAGATTTCATGTTGTCCTGAGAGCTTGCAGAGTACTGGGGAAAGGCAGGCAGAGAATTCCCTGCTAGCACCTTCTCTGTGCCTGGGAAGCAGAAGTGTTCACATTGCTTCGCAGAATCGCTTTTGTGCAGAAAACAGTAACACTTGTTCAGAACGAAAGAAAGCACAGAGCCCCAGATTTTACGTTGTCCTGGAGAGCTTGCAGAGCACTGGGGAAAGGCAGGCAGAGAATTCCCTGCTAGCACCTTCTCTGTGCCTGTTCACATTGCTTCGCAGAATCGCTTTTGTGCAGAAAACAGTAACACTTGTTCAGAACGAAAGAAAGCACAGAGCCCCAGATTTGCTGTTGTCCTGGAGAGCTTGCAGAGCACTGGGGAAAGGCAGGCAGAGAATTCCCTGCTAGCACCTTCTCTGTGCCTGTTCACATTGCTTCGCAGAATTGTTTTTGTGCAGAAAACACTCACAATTGTTCAGAACGAAAGAAAGCAGAGAGCCCCAGATTTGCTGTAGTCCTGGAGAGCTTGCAGAGCACTGGGATAAGGCAGGCAGAGAATTCCCTGCTAGCACCTTCTCTGTGCCTGGGAAGCAGAAGTGTTCACATTGCTTCGCAGAATCGCTTTTGTGCAGAAAACAGTAACACTTGTTCAGAACGAAAGAAAGCACAGAGCCCCAGATTTGCTGTGGTCCTGGAGAGCTTGCAGAGCACTGGGATAAGGCAGGCAGAGAATTCCCTGCTAGCACCTTCTCTGTGCCTGTTCACATTGCTTCGCAGAATTGTTTTTGTGCAGAAAACACTCACACTTGTTCAGAACGAAAGAAAGCAGAGAGCCCCAGATTTGCTGTAGTCCTGGAGAGCTTGCAGAGCACTGGGATAAGGCAGGCAGAGAATTCCCTGCTAGCACCTTCTCTGTGCCTGGGAAGCAGAAGTGTTCACATTGCTTCGCAGAATCGCTTTTGTGCAGAAAACAGTAACACTTGTTCAGAACGAAAGAAAGCACAGAGCCCCAGATTTGCTGTTGTCCTGGAGAGCTTGCAGAGCACTGGGATAAGGCAGGCAGAGAATTCCCTGCTAGCACCTTCTCTGTGCCTGGGAAGCAGAAGTGTTCACATTGCTTCGCAGAATCGCTTTTGTGCAGAAAACAGTAACACTTGTTCAGAACGAAAGAAAGCACAGAGCCCCAGATTCTATGTTGTCCTGGAGAGCGTGCAGAGCACTGGGGAAAGGCAGGCAGGGAATTCCCTGCTAGCACCTTCTCTGTGCCTGGGAAGCAGAAGTCTTCACATTGCTTCGCAGAATCGCTTTTGCGCAGAAAACAGTAATACTTGTTCAGAACGAAAGAAAGCACAGAGCCCCAGATTTGCTGTTGTCCTGGAGAGCTTACAGAGCACTGGGGAAAGGCAGGCAGAGAATTCCCTGCTAGCACCTTCTCTGTGCCTGTTCACATTGCTTCGCAGAATTGTTTTTGTGCAGAAAACACTCACACTTGTTCAGAAGGAAAGAAAGCACAGAGCCCCAGATTTGGTGTTGTCCTGGAGAGCTTGCAGAGCACTGGGGAAAGGCAGGCAGAGAATTCCCTGCTAGCACCTTCTCTGTGCCTGTTCACATTGCTTCGCAGAATTGTTTTTGTGCAGAAAACACTCACACTTGTTCAGAAGGAAAGAAAGCACAGAGCCCCAGATTTGGTGTTGTCCTGGAGAGCTTGCAGAGCACTGGGGAAAGGCAGGCAGAGAATTCCCTCCTAGCACCTTCTCTGTGCCTGTTCACATTGCTTCGCAGAATTGCTTTTGTGCAGAAAACAGTAACACTTGTTCAGAACGAAAGAAAGCACAGAGCCCCAGATTTGCTGTGGTCCTGGAGAGCTTGCAGAGCAGTGGGGAAAGGCAGGCAGAGAATTCCCTGCTAGCACCTTCTCTGTGACTGGGAAGCAGAAGTGTTCACATTGCTTCGCAGAATCGCTTTTGTGCAGAAAACAGTAACACTTGTTCAGAACGAAAGAAAGCACAGAGCCCCAGATTCTATGTTGTCCTGGAGAGCGTGCAGAGCACTGGGGAAAGGCAGGCAGAGAATTCCCTGCTAGCACCTTCTCTGTGCCTGGGAAGCAGAAGTCTTCACATTGCTTCGCAGAATCGCTTTTGCGCAGAAAACAGTAACACTTGTTCAGAACGAAAGAAAGCACAGAGCGCCAGATTTTATGTTGTCCTGAGAGCTTGCAGAGTACTGGGGAAAGGCAGGCAGAGAATTCCCTGCTAGCACCTTCTCTGTGCTTGTTCACATTGCTTCGCAGAATCGCTTTTGTGC
Organism: Strix uralensis; assembly: GCF_047716275.1. Lineage (NCBI taxonomy): Eukaryota > Metazoa > Chordata > Aves > Strigiformes > Strigidae > Strix > Strix uralensis. The sequence goes on from NW_027436821.1 coordinate 103,096, forward strand.
AGAAAACAGTAACACTTGTTCAGAACGAAAGAAAGCACAGAGCCCCAGATTCTATGTTGTCCTGGAGAGCGTGCAGAGCACTGGGGAAAGGCAGGCAGAGAATTCCCTCCTAGCACCTTCTCTGTGCCTGGGAAGCAGAAGTCTTCACATTGCTTCGCAGAATCGCTTTTGCGCAGAAAACAGTAACACTTGTTCAGAACGAAAGAAAGCACAGAGCGCCAGATTTTATGTTGGCCTGAGAGCTTGCAGAGTACTGGGGAAAGGCAGGCAGAGAATTCCCTGCTAGCACCTTCTCTGTGCTTGTTCACATTGCTTCGCAGAATCGCTTTTGTGCAGAAAACAGTAACACTTGTTCAGAACGAAAGAAAGCACAGAGCCCCAGATTTTATGTTGTCCTGGAGAGCTTGCAGAGCACTGGGGAAAGGCAGGCAGAGAATTCCCTGCTAGCACCTTCTCTGTGCCTGTTCACATTGCTTCGCAGAATCGCTTTTGTGCAGAAAACAGTAACACTTGTTCAGAACGAAAGAAAGCACAGAGCCCCAGATTTGCTGTGGTCCTGGAGAGCTTGCAGAGCACTGGGATAAGGCAGGCAGAGAATTCCCTGCTAGCACCTTCTCTGTGCTTGGGAAGCAGAAGTGTTCACATTGCTTCGCAGAATCGCTTTTGTGCAGAAAACAGTAACACTTGTTCAGAACGAAAGAAAGCACAGAGCCCCAGATTTGCTGTTGTCCTGGAGAGCTTGCAGAGCACTGGGGAAAGGCAGGCAGAGAATTCCCTGCTAGCACCTTCTCTGTGCCTGTTCACATTGCTTCGCAGAATTGTTTTTGTGCAGAAAACAGTAACACTTGTTCAGAACGAAAGAAAGCAGAGAGCCCCAGATTTGCTGTAGTCCTGGAGAGCTTGCAGAGCACTGGGATAAGGCAGGCAGAGAATTCCCTGCTAGCACCTTCTCTGTGCCTGGGAAGCAGAAGTGTTCACATTGCTTCGCAGAATCGCTTTTGTGCAGAAAACAGTAACACTTGTTCAGAACGAAAGAAAGCACAGAGCCCCAGATTCTATGCTGTCCTGGAGAGCGTGCAGAGCACTGGGGAAAGGCAGGCAGAGAATTCCCTGCTAGCACCTTCTCTGTGCCTGGGAAGCAGAAGTCTTCACATTGCTTCGCAGAATCGCTTTTGTGCAGAAAACAGTAACACTTGTTCAGAACGAAAGAAAGCACAGAGCCCCAGATTCTATGTTGTCCTGGAGAGCATGCAGAGCACTGGGGAAAGGCAGGCAGAGAATTCCATCCTAGCACCTTCTCTGTGCCTGGGAAGCAGAAGTGTTCACATTGCTTCGCAGAATCGCTTTTGTCCAGAAAACAGTAACACTTGCTCAGAACGAAAGAAAGCACAGAGCCCCAGATTTGCTGTTGTCCTGGAGAGCTTGCAGAGCACTGGGGAAAGGCAGGCAGAGAATTCCCTGCTAGCACCTTCTCTGTGCCTGTTCACATTGCTTCGCAGAATCGCTTTTGTGCAGAAAACAGTAACACTTGTTCAGAACGAAAGAAAGCACAGAGCCCCAGATTTGCTGTGGTCCTGGAGAGCTTGCAGAGCACTGGGATAAGGCAGGCAGAGAATTCCCTGCTAGCACCTTCTCTGTGCCTGGGAAGCAGAAGTGTTCACATTGCTTCGCAGAATCGCTTTTGTGCAGAAAACAGTAACACTTGTTCAGAACGAAAGAAAGCACAGAGCCCCAGATTCTATGTTGTCCTGGAGAGCGTGCAGAGCACTGGGGAAAGGCAGGCAGAGAATTCCCTGCTAGCACCTTCTCTGTGCCTGTTCACATTGCTTCGCAGAATCGCTTTTGTGCAGAAAACAGTAACACTTGTTCAGAACGAAAGAAAGCACAGAGCCCCAGATTTGCTGTGGTCCTGGAGAGCTTGCAGAGCACTGGGGAAAGGCAGGCAGAGAATTCCCTGCTAGCACCTTCTCTGTGCCTGGGAAGCAGAAGTGTTCACATTGCTTCGCAGAATCGCTTTTGTGCAGAAAACAGTAACACTTGTTCAGAACGAAAGAAAGCACAGAGCCCCAGATTTTATGTTGTCCTGGAGAGCTTGCAGAGCACTGGGATAAGGCAGGCAGAGAATTCCCTGCTAGCACCTTCTCTGTGAATGGGAAGCAGAAGTGTTCACATTGCTTCGCAAAATCGCTTTTGTGCAGAAAACAGTAACACTTGTTCAGAACGAAAGAAAGCACAGAGCCCCAGATTCTATGTTGTCCTGGAGAGCGTGCAGAGCACTGGGGAAAGGCAGGCAGAGAATTCCCTGCTAGCACCTTCTCTGTGCCTGGGAAGCAGAAGTCTTCACATTGCTTCGCAGAATCGCTTTTGCGCAGAAAACAGTAACACTTGTTCAGAACGAAAGGAAGCACAGACCGCCAGATTTTATGTTGTCCTGAGAGCTTGCAGAGTACTGGGGAAAGGCAGGCAGAGAATTCCCTCCTAGCACCTTCTCTGTGCCTGTTCACATTGCTTCGCAGAATTGCTTTTGTGCAGAAAACAGTAACACTTGTTCAGAACGAAAGAAAGCACAGAGCCCCAGATTTGCTGTGGTCCTGGAGAGCTTGCAGAGCACTGGGGAAAGGCAGGCAGAGAATTCCCTGCTAGCACCTTCTCTGTGCCTGGGAAGCAGAAGTGTTCACATTGCTTCGCAGAATTGCTTTTGTGCAGAAAACAGTAACACTTGTTCAGAACGAAAGAAAGCACAGAGCCCCAGATTTGCTGTGGTCCTGGAGAGCTTGCAGAGCACTGGGGAAAGGCAGGCAGAGAATTCCCTGCTAGCACCTTCTCTGTGCCTGGGAAGCAGAAGTCTTCACATTGCTTCGCAGAATCGCTTTTGCGCAGAAAACAGTAACACTTGTTCAGAACGAAAGAAAGCACAGAGCGCCAGATTTTATGTTGTCCTGAGAGCTTGCAGAGTACTGGGGAAAGGCAGGCAGAGATTTCCCTGCTAGCACCTTCTCTGTGCTTGTTCACATTGCTTCGCAGAATCGCTTTTGTGCAGAAAACAGTAACACTTGTTCAGAACGAAAGAAAGCACAGAGCCCCAGATTTGCTGTGGTCCTGGAGAGCTTGCAGAGCACTGGGGAAAAGCAGGCAGAGAATTCCCTGCTAGCACCTTCTCTGTGCCTGTTCACATTGCTTCGCAGAATCGCTTTTGTGCAGAAAACAGTAACACTTGTTCAGAACGAAAAAAAGCACAGAGCCCCAGATTTGCTGTTGTCCTGGAGAGCTTGCAGAGCACTGGGGAAAGGCAGGCAGAGAATTCCCTGCTAGCACCTTCTCTGTGCCTGGGAAGCAGAAGTGTTCACATTGCTTCGCAGAATCGCTTTTGTGCAGAAAACAGTAATACTTGTTCAGAACGAAAGAAAGCACAGAGCCCCAGATTCTATGTTGTCCTGGAGAGCGTGCAGAGCACTGGGGAAAGGCAGGCAGAGAATTCCCTGCTAGCACCTTCTCTGTGCCTGGGAAGCAGAAGTCTTCACATTGCTTCGCAGAATCGCTTTTGCGCAGAAAACAGTAACACTTGTTCAGAACGAAAGAAAGCACAGAGCGCCAGATTTTATGTTGTCCTGAGAGCTTGCAGAGTACTGGGGAAAGGCAGGCAGAGAATTCCCTGCTAGCACCTTCTCTGTGCCTGGGAAGCAGAAGTGTTCACATTGCTTCGCAGAATCGCTTTTGTGCAGAAAACAGTAACACTTGTTCAGAACGAAAGAAAGCACAGAGCCCCAGATTTGCTGTGGTCCTGGAGAGCTTGCAGAGCACTGGGATAAGGCAGGCAGAGAATTCCCTCCTAGCACCTTCTCTGTGCCTGTTCACATTGCTTCGCAGAATTGCTTTTGTGCAGAAAACAGTAACACTTGTTCAGAACGAAAGAAAGCACAGAGCCCCAGATTTGCTGTGGTCCTGGAGAGCTTGCAGAGCACTGGGGAAAGGCAGGCAGAGAATTCCCTGCTAGCACCTTCTCTGTGACTGGGAAGCAGAAGTGTTCACATTGCTTCGCAGAATCGCTTTTGTGCAGAAAACAGTAACACTTGTTCAGAACGAAAGAAAGCACAGAGCCCCAGATTCTATGTTGTCCTGGAGAGCGTGCAGAGCACTGGGGAAAGGCAGGCAGAGAATTCCCTCCTAGCACCTTCTCTGTGCCTGGGAAGCAGAAGTCTTCACATTGCTTCGCAGAATCGCTTTTGCGCAGAAAACAGTAACACTTGTTCAGAACGAAAGAAAGCACAGAGCGCCAGATTTTATGTTGGCCTGAGAGCTTGCAGAGTACTGGGGAAAGGCAGGCAGAGAATTCCCTGCTAGCACCTTCTCTGTGCTTGTTCACATTGCTTCGCAGAATCGCTTTTGTGCAGAAAACAATAACACTTGTTCAGAACGAAAGAAAGCACAGAGCCCCAGATTTTATGTTGTCCTGGAGAGCTTGCAGAGCACTGGGGAAAAGCAGGCAGAGAATTCCCTGCTAGCACCTTCTCTGTGCCTGTTCACATTGCTTCGCAGAATCGCTTTTGTGCAGAAAACAGTAACACTTGTTCAGAACGAAAGAAAGCACAGAGCGCCAGATTTTATGTTGTCCTGGAGAGCTTGCAGAGCACTGGGGAAAGGCAGGCAGAGAATTCCCTGCTAGCACCTTCTCTGTGCCTGTTCACATTGCTTCGCAGAATCGCTTTTGTGCAGAAAACACTCACACTTGTTCAGAAGGAAAGAAAGCACAGAGCCCCAGATTTGCTGTAGTCCTGGAGAGCTTGCAGAGCACTGGGATAAGGCAGGCAGAGAATTCCCTGCTAGCACCTTCTCTGTGCCTGGGAAGCAGAAGTGTTCACATTGCTTCGCAGAATCGCTTTTGTGCAGAAAACAGTAACACTTGTTCAGAACGAAAGAAAGCACAGAGCCCCAGATTTGGTGTTGTCCTGGAGAGCTTGCAGAGCACTGGGGAAAGGCAGGCAGAGAATTCCCTGCTAGCACCTTCTCTGTGACGGGGAAGCAGAAGTGTTCACATTGCTTCGCAGAATCGCTTTTGTGCAGAAAACAGTAACACTTGTTCAGAACGAAAGAAAGCACAGAGCCCCAGATTTGGTGTTGTCCTGGAGAGCTTGCAGAGCACTGGGGAAAGGCAGGCAGAGAATTCCCTGCTAGCACCTTCTCTGTGCTTGTTCACATTGCTTCGCAGAATCGCTTTTGTGCAGAAAACAGTAACACTTGTTCAGAACGAAAGAAAGCACAGAGCCCCAGATTTTATGTTGTCCTGGAGAGCTTGCAGAGCACTGGGGAAAGGCAGGCAGAGAATTCCCTCCTAGCACCTTCTCTGTGCCTGTTCACATTGCTTCGCAGAATCGCTTTTGCGCAGAAAACAGTAACACTTGTTCAGAACGAAAAAAAGCACAGAGCCCCAGATTTTATGTTGTCCTGGAGAGCTTGCAGAGCACTGGGGAAAGGCAGGCAGAGAATTCCCTGCTAGCACCTTCTCTGTGCCTGTTCACATTGCTTCGCAGAATCGCTTTTGTGCAGAAAACAGTAACACTTGTTCAGAACGAAAGAAAGCACAGAGCCCCAGATTTGCTGTTGTCCTGGAGAGCTTGCAGAGCACTGGGGAAAGGCAGGCAGAGAATTCCCTGCTAGCACCTTCTCTGTGCCTGTTCACATTGCTTCGCAGAATTGTTTTTGTGCAGAAAACACTCACACTTGTTCAGAACGAAAGAAAGCAGAGAGCCCCAGATTTGCTGTAGTCCTGGAGAGCTTGCAGAGCACTGGGATAAGGCAGGCAGAGAATTCCCTGCTAGCACCTTCTCTGTGCCTGGGAAGCAGAAGTGTTCACATTGCTTCGCAGAATCGCTTTTGTGCAGAAAACAGTAACACTTGTTCAGAACGAAAGAAAGCACAGAGCCCCAGATTCTATGTTGTCCTGGAGAGCGTGCAGAGCACTGGGATAAGGCAGGCAGAGAATTCCCTCCTAGCGCCTTCTCTGTGCCTGGGAAGCAGAAGTGGTCACATTGCTTCGCAGAATCGCTTTTGTCCAGAAAACAGTAACACTTGCTCAGAACGAAAGAAAGCACAGAGCCCCAGATTTGCTGTTGTCCTGGAGAGCTTGCAGAGCACTGGGGAAAGGCAGGCAGAGAATTCCCTCCTAGCACCTTCTCTGTGCCTGTTCACATTGCTTCGCAGAATTGCTTTTGTGCGGAAAACAGTAACACTTGTTCAGAACGAAAGAAAGCACAGAGCCCCAGATTTGCTGTGGTCCTGGAGAGCTTGCAGAGCACTGGGATAAGGCAGGCAGAGAATTCCCTGCTAGCACCTTCTCTGTGCCTGGGAAGCAGAAGTGTTCACATTGCTTCGCAGAATCGCTTTTGTGCAGAAAACAGTAACACTTGTTCAGAACGAAAGAAAGCACAGAGCCCCAGATTCTATGTTGTCCTGGAGAGCATGCAGAGCACTGGGGAAAGGCAGGCAGAGAATTCCCTGCTAGCACCTTCTCTGTGCCTGTTCACATTGCTTCGCAGAATCGCTTTTGTGCAGAAAACAGTAACACTTGTTCAGAACGAAAGAAAGCACAGAGCCCCAGATTTGCTGTGGTCCTGGAGAGCTTGCAGAGCACTGGGATAAGGCAGGCAGAGAATTCCCTGCTAGCACCTTCTCTGTGCCTGGGAAGCAGAAGTGTTCACATTGCTTCGCAAAATCGCTTTTGTGCAGAAAACAGTAACACTTGTTCAGAACGAAAGAAAGCACAGAGCCCCAGATTCTATGTTGTCCTGGAGAGCGTGCAGAGCACTGGGGAAAGGCAGGCAGAGAATTCCCTGCTAGCACCTTCTCTGTGCCTGGGAAGCAGAAGTCTTCACATTGCTTCGCAGAATCGCTTTTGCGTAGAAAACAGTAACACTTGTTCAGAACGAAAGGAAGCACAGACCGCCAGATTTTATGTTGTCCTGAGAGCTTGCAGAGTACTGGGGAAAGGCAGGCAGAGAATTCCCTCCTAGCACCTTCTCTGTGCCTGTTCACATTGCTTCGCAGAATTGCTTTTGTGCAGAAAACAGTAACACTTGTTCAGAACGAAAGAAAGCACAGAGCCCCAGATTTGCTGTGGTCCTGGAGAGCTTGCAGAGCACTGGGGAAAGGCAGGCAGAGAATTCCCTGCTAGCACCTTCTCTGTGCCTGGGAAGCAGAAGTGTTCACATTGCTTCGCAGAATTGCTTTTGTGCAGAAAACAGTAACACTTGTTCAGAACGAAAGAAAGCACAGAGCCCCAGATTTGCTGTGGTCCTGGAGAGCTTGCAGAGCACTGGGGAAAGGCAGGCAGAGAATTCCCTGCTAGCACCTTCTCTGTGCCTGGGAAGCAGAAGTCTTCACATTGCTTCGCAGAATCGCTTTTGCGCAGAAAACAGTAACACTTGTTCAGAACGAAAGAAAGCACAGAGCGCCAGATTTTATGTTGTCCTGAGAGCTTGCAGAGTACTGGGGAAAGGCAGGCAGAGATTTCCCTGCTAGCACCTTCTCTGTGCTTGTTCACATTGCTTCGCAGAATCGCTTTTGTGCAGAAAACAGTAACACTTGTTCAGAACGAAAGAAAGCACAGAGCCCCAGATTTGCTGTGGTCCTGGAGAGCTTGCAGAGCACTGGGGAAAAGCAGGCAGAGAATTCCCTGCTAGCACCTTCTCTGTGCCTGTTCACATTGCTTCGCAGAATCGCTTTTGTGCAGAAAACAGTAACACTTGTTCAGAACGAAAAAAAGCACAGAGCCCCAGATTTTATGTTGTCCTGGAGAGCTTGCAGAGCACTGGGGAAAGGCAGGCAGAGAATTCCCTGCTAGCACCTTCTCTGTGCCTGGGAAGCAGAAGTGTTCACATTGCTTCGCAGAATCGCTTTTGTGCAGAAAACAGTAATACTTGTTCAGAACGAAAGAAAGCACAGAGCCCCAGATTCTATGTTGTCCTGGAGAGCGTGCAGAGCACTGGGGAAAGGCAGGCAGAGAATTCCCTGCTAGCACCTTCTCTGTGCCTGGGAAGCAGAAGTCTTCACATTGCTTCGCAGAATCGCTTTTGCGCAGAAAACAGTAACACTTGTTCAGAACGAAAGAAAGCACAGAGCGCCAGATTTTATGTTGTCCTGAGAGCTTGCAGAGTACTGGGGAAAGGCAGGCAGAGAATTCCCTGCTAGCACCTTCTCTGTGCCTGGGAAGCAGAAGTGTTCACATTGCTTCGCAGAATCGCTTTTGTGCAGAAAACAGTAACACTTGTTCAGAACGAAAGAAAGCACAGAGCCCCAGATTTGCTGTGGTCCTGGAGAGCTTGCAGAGCACTGGGATAAGGCAGGCAGAGAATTCCCTCCTAGCACCTTCTCTGTGCCTGTTCACATTGCTTCGCAGAATTGCTTTTGTGCAGAAAACAGTAACACTTGTTCAGAACGAAAGAAAGCACAGAGCCCCAGATTTGCTGTGGTCCTGGAGAGCTTGCAGAGCACTGGGGAAAGGCAGGCAGAGAATTCCCTGCTAGCACCTTCTCTGTGACTGGGAAGCAGAAGTGTTCACATTGCTTCGCAGAATCGCTTTTGTGCAGAAAACAGTAACACTTGTTCAGAACGAAAGAAAGCACAGAGCCCCAGATTCTATGTTGTCCTGGAGAGCGTGCAGAGCACTGGGGAAAGGCAGGCAGAGAATTCCCTCCTAGCACCTTCTCTGTGCCTGGGAAGCAGAAGTCTTCACATTGCTTCGCAGAATCGCTTTTGCGCAGAAAACAGTAACACTTGTTCAGAACGAAAGAAAGCACAGAGCGCCAGATTTTATGTTGGCCTGAGAGCTTGCAGAGTACTGGGGAAAGGCAGGCAGAGAATTCCCTGCTAGCACCTTCTCTGTGCTTGTTCACATTGCTTCGCAGAATCGCTTTTGTGCAGAAAACAATAACACTTGTTCAGAACGAAAGAAAGCACAGAGCCCCAGATTTTATGTTGTCCTGGAGAGCTTGCAGAGCACTGGGGAAAAGCAGGCAGAGAATTCCCTGCTAGCACCTTCTCTGTGCCTGTTCACATTGCTTCGCAGAATCGCTTTTGTGCAGAAAACAGTAACACTTGTTCAGAACGAAAGAAAGCACAGAGCGCCAGATTTTATGTTGTCCTGGAGAGCTTGCAGAGCACTGGGGAAAGGCAGGCAGAGAATTCCCTGCTAGCACCTTCTCTGTGCCTGTTCACATTGCTTCGCAGAATCGCTTTTGTGCAGAAAACACTCACACTTGTTCAGAAGGAAAGAAAGCACAGAGCCCCAGATTTGCTGTAGTCCTGGAGAGCTTGCAGAGCACTGGGATAAGGCAGGCAGAGAATTCCCTGCTAGCACCTTCTCTGTGCCTGGGAAGCAGAAGTGTTCACATTGCTTCGCAGAATCGCTTTTGTGCAGAAAACAGTAACACTTGTTCAGAACGAAAGAAAGCACAGAGCGCCAGATTTGGTGTTGTCCTGGAGAGCTTGCAGAGCACTGGGGAAAGGCAGGCAGAGAATTCCCTGCTAGCACCTTCTCTGTGACGGGGAAGCAGAAGTGTTCACATTGCTTCGCAGAATCGCTTTTGTGCAGAAAACAGTAACACTTGTTCAGAACGAAAGAAAGCACAGAGCCCCAGATTTGGTGTTGTCCTGGAGAGCTTGCAGAGCACTGGGGAAAGGCAGGCAGAGAATTCCCTGCTAGCACCTTCTCTGTGCTTGTTCACATTGCTTCGCAGAATCGCTTTTGTGCAGAAAACAGTAACACTTGTTCAGAACGAAAGAAAGCACAGAGCCCCAGATTTTATGTTGTCCTGGAGAGCTTGCAGAGCACTGGGGAAAAGCAGGCAGAGAATTCCCTCCTAGCACCTTCTCTGTGCCTGTTCACATTGCTTCGCAGAATCGCTTTTGCGCAGAAAACAGTAACACTTGTTCAGAACGAAAAAAAGCACAGAGCCCCAGATTTTATGTTGTCCTGGAGAGCTTGCAGAGCACTGGGGAAAGGCAGGCAGAGAATTCCCTGCTAGCACCTTCTCTGTGCCTGTTCACATTGCTTCGCAGAATCGCTTTTGTGCAGAAAACAGTAACACTTGTTCAGAACGAAAGAAAGCACAGAGCCCCAGATTTGCTGTTGTCCTGGAGAGCTTGCAGAGCACTGGGGAAAGGCAGGCAGAGAATTCCCTGCTAGCACCTTCTCTGTGCCTGTTCACATTGCTTCGCAGAATTGTTTTTGTGCAGAAAACACTCACACTTGTTCAGAACGAAAGAAAGCAGAGAGCCCCAGATTTGCTGTAGTCCTGGAGAGCTTGCAGAGCACTGGGATAAGGCAGGCAGAGAATTCCCTGCTAGCACCTTCTCTGTGCCTGGGAAGCAGAAGTGTTCACATTGCTTCGCAGAATCGCTTTTGTGCAGAAAACAGTAACACTTGTTCAGAACGAAAGAAAGCACAGAGCCCCAGATTCTATGTTGTCCTGGAGAGCGTGCAGAGCACTGGGATAAGGCAGGCAGAGAATTCCCTCCTAGCGCCTTCTCTGTGCCTGGGAAGCAGAAGTGGTCACATTGCTTCGCAGAATCGCTTTTGTCCAGAAAACAGTAACACTTGCTCAGAACGAAAGAAAGCACAGAGCCCCAGATTTGCTGTTGTCCTGGAGAGCTTGCAGAGCACTGGGGAAAGGCAGGCAGAGAATTCCCTCCTAGCACCTTCTCTGTGCCTGTTCACATTGCTTCGCAGAATTGCTTTTGTGCGGAAAACAGTAACACTTGTTCAGAACGAAAGAAAGCACAGAGCCCCAGATTTGCTGTGGTCCTGGAGAGCTTGCAGAGCACTGGGATAAGGCAGGCAGAGAATTCCCTGCTAGCACCTTCTCTGTGCCTGGGAAGCAGAAGTGTTCACATTGCTTCGCAGAATCGCTTTTGTGCAGAAAACAGTAACACTTGTTCAGAACGAAAGAAAGCACAGAGCCCCAGATTCTATGTTGTCCTGGAGAGCATGCAGAGCACTGGGGAAAGGCAGGCAGAGAATTCCCTGCTAGCACCTTCTCTGTGCCTGTTCACATTGCTTCGCAGAATCGCTTTTGTGCAGAAAACAGTAACACTTGTTCAGAACGAAAGAAAGCACAGAGCCCCAGATTTGCTGTGGTCCTGGAGAGCTTGCAGAGCACTGGGATAAGGCAGGCAGAGAATTCCCTGCTAGCACCTTCTCTGTGCCTGGGAAGCAGAAGTGTTCACATTGCTTCGCAGAATCGCTTTTGCGTAGAAAACAGTAACACTTGTTCAGAACGAAAGAAAGCACAGAGCGCCAGATTTTATGTTGTCCTGGAGAGCGTGCAGAGTACTGGGGAAAGGCAGGCAGAGATTTCGCTGCTAGCACCTTCTCTGTGCTTGTTCACATTGCTTCGCAGAATCGCTTTTGTGCAGAAAACAGTAACACTTGTTCAGAACGAAAGAAAGCACAGAGCCCCAGATTTTATGTTGTCCTGGAGAGCTTGCAGAGCACTGGGGAAAAGCAGGCAGAGAATTCCCTGCTAGCACCTTCTCTGTGCCTGTTCACATTGCTTCGCAGAATCGCTTTTGTGCAGAAAACAGTAACACTTGTTCAGAACGAAAAAAAGCACAGAGCCCCAGATTTTATGTTGTCCTGGAGAGCTTGCAGAGCACTGGGGAAAGGCAGGCAGAGAATTCCCTGCTAGCACCTTCTCTGTGCCTGGGAAGCAGAAGTGTTCACATTGCTTCGCAGAATCGCTTTTGTGCAGAAAACAGTAATACTTGTTCAGAACGAAAGAAAGCACAGAGCCCCAGATTTGCTGTTGTCCTGGAGAGCTTGCAGAGCACTGGGGAAAGGCAGGCAGAGAATTCCCTGCTAGCACCTTCTCTGTGCCTGGGAAGCAGAAGTGTTCACATTGCTTCGCAGAATCGCTTTTGTGCAGAAAACAGTAACACTTGTTCAGAACGAAAGAAAGCACAGAGCCCCAGATTCTATGTTGTCCTGGAGAGCGTGCAGAGCACTGGGGAAAGGCAGGCAGGGAATTCCCTGCTAGCACCTTCTCTGTGCCTGGGAAGCAGAAGTCTTCACATTGCTTCGCAGAATCGCTTTTGCGCAGAAAACAGTAACACTTGTTCAGAACGAAAGAAAGCACAGACCGCCAGATTTTATGTTGTCCTGAGAGCTTGCAGAGTACTGGGGAAAGGCAGGCAGAGACTTCCCTGCTAGCACCTTCTCTGTGCCTGGGAAGCAGAAGTGTTCACATTGCTTCGCAGAATCGCTTTTGTGCAGAAAACAGTAACACTTGTTCAGAACGAAAGAAAGCACAGAGCCCCAGATTTGCTGTTGTCCTGGAGAGCTTGCAGAGCACTGGGGAAAGGCAGGCAGAGAATTCCCTGCTAGCACCTTCTCTGTGCCTGTTCACATTGCTTCGCAGAATTGTTTTTGTGCAGAAAACACTCACACTTGTTCAGAAGGAAAGAAAGCACAGAGCCCCAGATTTGCTGTAGTCCTGGAGAGCTTGCAGAGCACTGGGATAAGGCAGGCAGAGAATTCCCTCCTAGCACCTTCTCTGTGCCTGTTCACATTGCTTCGCAGAATTGCTTTTGTGCAGAAAACAGTAACACTTGTTCAGAACGAAAGAAAGCACAGAGCCCCAGATTTGCTGTGGTCCTGGAGAGCTTGCAGAGCACTGGGGAAAGGCAGGCAGAGAATTCCCTGCTAGCACCTTCTCTGTGACTGGGAAGCAGAAGTGTTCACATTGCTTCGCAGAATCGCTTTTGTGCAGAAAACAGTAACACTTGTTCAGAACGAAAGAAAGCACAGAGCCCCAGATTCTATGTTGTCCTGGAGAGCGTGCAGAGCACTGGGGAAAGGCAGGCAGAGAATTCCCTGCTAGCACCTTCTCTGTGCCTGGGAAGCAGAAGTCTTCACATTGCTTCGCAGAATCGCTTTTGCGCAGAAAACAGTAACACTTGTTCAGAACGAAAGAAAGCACAGAGCGCCAGATTTTATGTTGTCCTGAGAGCTTGCAGAGTACTGGGGAAAGGCAGGCAGAGAATTCCCTGCTAGCACCTTCTCTGTGCTTGTTCACATTGCTTCGCAGAATCGCTTTTGTGCAGAAAACAGTAACACTTGTTCAGAACGAAAGAAAGCACAGAGCCCCAGATTTTATGTTGTCCTGGAGAGCTTGCAGAGCACTGGGGAAAAGCAGGCAGAGAATTCCCTGCTAGCACCTTCTCTGTGCCTGTTCACATTGCTTCGCAGAATCGCTTTTGTGCAGAAAACAGTAACACTTGTTCAGAACGAAAGAAAGCACAGAGCCCCAGATTTGATGTTGTCCTGGAGAGCTTGCAGAGCACTGGGGAAAGGCAGGCAGAGAATTCCCTGCTAGCACCTTCTCTGTGCCTGTTCACATTGCTTCGCAGAATTGCTTTTGTGCAGAAAACAGTACCACTTGTTCAGAACGAAAGAAAGCACAGAGCCCCAGATTTGCTGTGGTCCTGGAGAGCGTGCAGAGCACTGGGATAAGGCAGGCAGAGAATTCCCTGCTAGCACCTTCTCTGTGCCTGGGAAGCAGAAGTGTTCACATTGCTTCGCAGAATCGCTTTTGTGCAGAAAACAGTAACACTTGTTCAGAACGAAAGAAAGCACAGAGCCCCAGATTTGCTGTTGTCCTGGAGAGCTTGCAGAGCACTGGGGAAAGGCAGGCAGAGAATTCCCTGCTAGCACCTTCTCTGTGCCTGTTCACATTGCTTCGCAGAATTGTTTTTGTGCAGAAAACACTCACACTTGTTCAGAACGAAAGAAAGCAGAGAGCCCCAGATTTGCTGTAGTCCTGGAGAGCTTGCAGAGCACTGGGATAAGGCAGGCAGAGAATTCCCTGCTAGCACCTTCTCTGTGCCTGGGAAGCAGAAGTGTTCACATTGCTTCGCAGAATCGCTTTTGTGCAGAAAACAGTAACACTTGTTCAGAACGAAAGAAAGCACAGAGCCCCAGATTCTATGTTGTCCTGGAGAGCGTGCAGAGCACTGGGGAAAGGCAGGCAGAGAATTCCCTCCTAGCGCCTTCTCTGTGCCTGGGAAGCAGAAGTGGTCACATTGCTTCGCAGAATCGCTTTTGTCCAGAAAACAGTAACACTTGCTCAGAACGAAAGAAAGCACAGAGCCCCAGATTTGCTGTTGTCCTGGAGAGCTTGCAGAGCACTGGGATAAGGCAGGCAGAGAATTCCCTCCTAGCACCTTCTCTGTGCCTGTTCACATTGCTTCGCAGAATTGCTTTTGTGCAGAAAACAGTAACACTTGTTCAGAACGAAAGAAAGCACAGAGCCCCAGATTTGCTGTGGTCCTGGAGAGCTTGCAGAGCACTGGGATAAGGCAGGCAGAGAATTCCCTGCTAGCACCTTCTCTGTGCCTGGGAAGCAGAAGTGTTCACATTGCTTCGCAGAATCGCTTTTGTGCAGAAAACAGTAACACTTGTTCAGAACGAAAGAAAGCACAGAGCCCCAGATTCTATGCTGTCGTGGAGAGCGTGCAGAGCACTGGGGAAAGGCAGGCAGAGAATTCCCTGCTAGCACCTTCTCTGTGCCTGGGAAGCAGAAGTGTTCACATTGCTTCGCAGAATCGCTTTTGTGCAGAAAACAGTAACACTTGTTCAGAACGAAAGAAAGCACAGAGCCCCAGATTCTATGTTGTCCTGGAGAGCATGCAGAGCACTGGGGAAAGGCAGGCAGAGAATTCCATCCTAGCACCTTCTCTGTGCCTGGGAAGCAGAAGTGTTCACATTGCTTCGCAGAATCGCTTTTGTCCAGAAAACAGTAACACTTGCTCAGAACGAAAGAAAGCACAGAGCCCCAGATTTGCTGTTGTCCTGGAGAGCTTGCAGAGCACTGGGGAAAGGCAGGCAGAGAATTCCCTGCTAGCACCTTCTCTGTGCCTGTTCACATTGCTTCGCAGAATCGCTTTTGTGCAGAAAACAGTAACACTTGTTCAGAACGAAAGAAAGCACAGAGCCCCAGATTTGCTGTGGTCCTGGAGAGCTTGCAGAGCACTGGGATAAGGCAGGCAGAGAATTCCCTGCTAGCACCTTCTCTGTGCCTGGGAAGCAGAAGTGTTCACATTGCTTCGCAGAATCGCTTTTGTGCAGAAAACAGTAACACTTGTTCAGAACGAAAGAAAGCACAGAGCCCCAGATTTGATGTTGTCCTGGAGAGCTTGCAGAGCACTGGGGAAAGGCAGGCAGAGAATTCCCTGCTAGCACCTTCTCTGTGCCTGTTCACATTGCTTCGCAGAATCGCTTTTGTGCAGAAAACAGTAACACTTGTTCAGAACGAAAGAAAGCACAGAGCCCCAGATTTGCTGTGGTCCTGGAGAGCTTGCAGAGCACTGGGATAAGGCAGGCAGAGAATTCCCTGCTAGCACCTTCTCTGTGCCTGGGAAGCAGAAGTGTTCACATTGCTTCGCAAAATCGCTTTTGTGCAGAAAACAGTAACACTTGTTCAGAACGAAAGAAAGCACAGAGCCCCAGATTCTATGTTGTCCTGGAGAGCGTGCAGAGCACTGGGGAAAGGCAGGCAGAGAATTCCCTGCTAGCACCTTCTCTGTGCCTGGGAAGCAGAAGTCTTCACATTGCTTCGCAGAATCGCTTTTGCGCAGAAAACAGTAACACTTGTTCAGAACGAAAGAAAGCACAGAGCCCCAGATTTTATGTTGTCCTGGAGAGCGTGCAGAGTACTGGGGAAAGGCAGGCAGAGAATTCCCTGCTAGCACCTTCTCTGTGCTTGTTCACATTGCTTCGCAGAATCGCTTTTGTGCAGAAAACAGTAACACTTGTTCAGAACGAAAGAAAGCACAGAGCCCCAGATTTGCTGTGGTCCTGGAGAGCTTGCAGAGCACTGGGGAAAGGCAGGCAGAGAATTCCCTGCTAGCACCTTCTCTGTGCCTGGGAAGCAGAAGTGTTCACATTGCTTCGCAGAATCGCTTTTGTGCAGAAAACAGTAACACTTGTTCAGAACGAAAGAAAGCACAGAGCCCCAGATTTTATGTTGTCCTGGAGAGCTTGCAGAGCACTGGGATAAGGCAGGCAGAGAATTCCCTGCTAGCACCTTCTCTGTGAATGGGAAGCAGAAGTGTTCACATTGCTTCGCAGAATCGCTTTTGTGCAGAAAACAGTAACACTTGTTCAGAACGAAAGAAAGCACAGAGCCCCAGATTCTATGTTGTCCTGGAGAGCGTGCAGAGCACTGGGGAAAGGCAGGCAGAGAATTCCCTGCTAGCACCTTCTCTGTGCCTGGGAAGCAGAAGTCTTCACATTGCTTCGCAGAATCGCTTTTGTGCAGAAAACAGTAACACTTGTTCAGAACGAAAGGAAGCACAGACCGCCAGATTTTATGTTGTCCTGAGAGCTTGCAGAGTACTGGGGAAAGGCAGGCAGAGAATTCCCTCCTAGCACCTTCTCTGTGCCTGTTCACATTGCTTCGCAGAATTGCTTTTGTGCAGAAAACAGTAACACTTGTTCAGAACGAAAGAAAGCACAGAGCCCCAGATTTGCTGTGGTCCTGGAGAGCTTGCAGAGCACTGGGGAAAGGCAGGCAGAGAATTCCCTGCTAGCACCTTCTCTGTGACTGGGAAGCAGAAGTGTTCACATTGCTTCGCAGAATCGCTTTTGTGCAGAAAACAGTAACACTTGTTCAGAACGAAAGAAAGCACAGAGCCCCAGATTTGCTGTGGTCCTGGAGAGCTTGCAGAGCACTGGGATAAGGCAGGCAGAGAATTCCCTGCTAGCACCTTCTCTGTGCCTGGGAAGCAGAAGTGTTCACATTGCTTCGCAGAATCGCTTTTGTGCAGAAAACAGTAACACTTGTTCAGAACGAAAGAAAGCACAGAGCCCCAGATTTGATGTTGTCCTGGAGAGCTTGCAGAGCACTGGGGAAAGGCAGGCAGAGAATTCCCTGCTAGCACCTTCTCTGTGCCTGTTCACATTGCTTCGCAGAATCGCTTTTGTGCAGAAAACAGTAACACTTGTTCAGAACGAAAGAAAGCACAGAGCCCCAGATTTGCTGTTGTCCTGGAGAGCTTGCAGAGCACTGGGATAAGGCAGGCAGAGAATTCCCTGCTAGCACCTTCTCTGTGCCTGGGAAGCAGAAGTGTTCACATTGCTTCGCAGAATCGCTTTTGTGCAGAAAACAGTAACACTTGTTCAGAACGAAAGAAAGCACAGAGCCCCAGATTCTATGTTGTCCTGGAGAGCGTGCAGAGCACTGGGGAAAGGCAGGCAGAGAATTCCATCCTAGCACCTTCTCTGTGCCTGGGAAGCAGAAGTGGTCACATTGCTTCGCAGAATCGCTTTTGTCCAGAAAACAGTAACACTTGCTCAGAACGAAAGAAAGCACAGAGCCCCAGATTTGCTGTTGTCCTGGAGAGCGTGCAGAGCACTGGGGAAAGGCAGGCAGAGAATTCCCTCCTAGCACCTTCTCTGTGCCTGTTCACATTGCTTCGCAGAATTGCTTTTGTGCAGAAAACAGTAACACTTGTTCAGAACGAAAGAAAGCACAGAGCCCCAGATTTTATGTTGTCCTGGAGAGCTTGCAGAGCACTGGGGAAAGGCAGGCAGAGAATTCCCTGCTAGCACCTTCTCTGTGACTGGGAAGCAGAAGTGTTCACATTGCTTCGCAGAATCGCTTTTGTGCAGAAAACAGTAACACTTGTTCAGAACGAAAGAAAGCACAGAGCCCCAGATTCTATGTTGTCCTGGAGAGCGTGCAGAGCACTGGGGAAAGGCAGGCAGAGAATTCCCTGCTAGCACCTTCTCTGTGCCTGGGAAGCAGAAGTCTTCACATTGCTTCGCAGAATCGCTTTTGCGCAGAAAACAGTAACACTTGTTCAGAACGAAAGAAAGCACAGAGCGCCAGATTTTATGTTGTCCTGAGAGCTTGCAGAGTACTGGGGAAAGGCAGGCAGAGAATTCCCTGCTAGCACCTTCTCTGTGCTTGTTCACATTGCTTCGCAGAATCGCTTTTGTGCAGAAAACAGTAACACTTGTTCAGAACGAAAGAAAGCACAGAGCCCCAGATTTTATGTTGTCCTGGAGAGCTTGCAGAGCACTGGGGAAAAGCAGGCAGAGAATTCCCTGCTAGCACCTTCTCTGTGCCTGTTCACATTGCTTCGCAGAATCGCTTTTGTGCAGAAAACAGTAACACTTGTTCAGAACGAAAGAAAGCACAGAGCCCCAGATTTGCTGTGGTCCTGGAGAGCTTGCAGAGCACTGGGATAAGGCAGGCAGAGAATTCCCTGCTAGCACCTTCTCTGTGCCTGGGAAGCAGAAGTGTTCACATTGCTTCGCAGAATCGCTTTTGTCCAGAAAACAGTAACACTTGCTCAGAACGAAAGAAAGCACAGAGCCCCAGATTTGATGTTGTCCTGGAGAGCTTGCAGAGCACTGGGGAAAGGCAGGCAGAGAATTCCCTGCTAGCACCTTCTCTGTGCCTGTTCACATTGCTTCGCAGAATCGCTTTTGTGCAGAAAACAGTAACACTTGTTCAGAACGAAAGAAAGCACAGAGCCCCAGATTTGCTGTGGTCCTGGAGAGCTTGCAGAGCACTGGGATAAGGCAGGCAGAGAATTCCCTGCTAGCACCTTCTCTGTGCCTGGGAAGCAGAAGTGTTCACATTGCTTCGCAAAATCGCTTTTGTGCAGAAAACAGTAACACTTGTTCAGAACGAAAGAAAGCACAGAGCCCCAGATTCTATGTTGTCCTGGAGAGCGTGCAGAGCACTGGGGAAAGGCAGGCAGAGAATTCCCTGCTAGCACCTTCTCTGTGCCTGGGAAGCAGAAGTCTTCACATTGCTTCGCAGAATCGCTTTTGCGCAGAAAACAGTAACACTTGTTCAGAACGAAAGAAAGCACAGAGTGCCAGATTTTATGTTGTCCTGGAGAGCGTGCAGAGTACTGGGGAAAGGCAGGCAGAGAATTCCCTGCTAGCACCTTCTCTGTGCTTGTTCACATTGCTTCGCAGAATCGCTTTTGTGCAGAAAACAGTAACACTTGTTCAGAACGAAAGAAAGCACAGAGCCCCAGATTTGATGTTGTCCTGGAGAGCTTGCAGAGCACTGGGGAAAGGCAGGCAGAGAATTCCCTGCTAGCACCTTCTCTGTGCCTGGGAAGCAGAAGTGTTCACATTGCTTCGCAGAATCGCTTTTGTGCAGAAAACAGTAACACTTGTTCAGAACGAAAGAAAGCACAGAGCCCCAGATTTTATGTTGTCCTGGAGAGCTTGCAGAGCACTGGGATAAGGCAGGCAGAGAATTCCCTGCTAGCACCTTCTCTGTGAATGGGAAGCAGAAGTGTTCACATTGCTTCGCAGAATCGCTTTTGTGCAGAAAACAGTAACACTTGTTCAGAACGAAAGAAAGCACAGAGCCCCAGATTTGCTGTGGTCCTGGAGAGCTTGCAGAGCACTGGGATAAGGCAGGCAGAGAATTCCCTGCTAGCACCTTCTCTGTGCCTGGGAAGCAGAAGTGTTCACATTGCTTCGCAGAATCGCTTTTGTCCAGAAAACAGTAACACTTGCTCAGAACGAAAGAAAGCACAGAGCCCCAGATTTGATGTTGTCCTGGAGAGCTTGCAGAGCACTGGGGAAAGGCAGGCAGAGAATTCCCTGCTAGCACCTTCTCTGTGCCTGTTCACATTGCTTCGCAGAATCGCTTTTGTGCAGAAAACAGTAACACTTGTTCAGAACGAAAGAAAGCACAGAGCCCCAGATTTGCTGTGGTCCTGGAGAGCTTGCAGAGCACTGGGATAAGGCAGGCAGAGAATTCCCTGCTAGCACCTTCTCTGTGCCTGGGAAGCAGAAGTGTTCACATTGCTTCGCAGAATCGCTTTTGTGCAGAAAACAGTAACACTTGTTCAGAACGAAAGAAAGCACAGAGCCCCAGATTCTATGTTGTCCTGGAGAGCGTGCAGAGCACTGGGGAAAGGCAGGCAGAGAATTCCATCCTAGCACCTTCTCTGTGCCTGGGAAGCAGAAGTGGTCACATTGCTTCGCAGAATCGCTTTTGTCCAGAAAACAGTAACACTTGCTCAGAACGAAAGAAAGCACAGAGCCCCAGATTTGCTGTTGTCCTGGAGAGCGTGCAGAGCACTGGGGAAAGGCAGGCAGAGAATTCCCTCCTAGCACCTTCTCTGTGCCTGTTCACATTGCTTCGCAGAATTGCTTTTGTGCAGAAAACAGTAACACTTGTTCAGAACGAAAGAAAGCACAGAGCCCCAGATTTGCTGTGGTCCTGGAGAGCTTGCAGAGCACTGGGGAAAGGCAGGCAGAGAATTCCCTGCTAGCACCTTCTCTGTGACTGGGAAGCAGAAGTGTTCACATTGCTTCGCAGAATCGCTTTTGTGCAGAAAACAGTAACACTTGTTCAGAACGAAAGAAAGCACAGAGCCCCAGATTCTATGTTGTCCTGGAGAGCGTGCAGAGCACTGGGGAAAGGCAGGCAGAGAATTCCCTGCTAGCACCTTCTCTGTGCCTGGGAAGCAGAAGTCTTCACATTGCTTCGCAGAATCGCTTTTGCGCAGAAAACAGTAACACTTGTTCAGAACGAAAGAAAGCACAGAGCGCCAGATTTTATGTTGTCCTGAGAGCTTGCAGAGTACTGGGGAAAGGCAGGCAGAGAATTCCCTGCTAGCACCTTCTCTGTGCTTGTTCACATTGCTTCGCAGAATCGCTTTTGTGCAGAAAACAGTAACACTTGTTCAGAACGAAAGAAAGCACAGAGCCCCAGATTTTATGTTGTCCTGGAGAGCTTGCAGAGCACTGGGGAAAAGCAGGCAGAGAATTCCCTGCTAGCACCTTCTCTGTGCCTGTTCACATTGCTTCGCAGAATCGCTTTTGTGCAGAAAACAGTAACACTTGTTCAGAACGAAAGAAAGCACAGAGCCCCAGATTTGATGTTGTCCTGGAGAGCTTGCAGAGCACTGGGGAAAGGCAGGCAGAGAATTCCCTGCTAGCACCTTCTCTGTGCCTGTTCACATTGCTTCGCACAATCGCTTTTGTGCAGAAAACAGTAACACTTGTTCAGAACGAAAGAAAGCACAGAGCCCCAGATTTGCTGTGGTCCTGGAGAGCTTGCAGAGCACTGGGGAAAGGCAGGCAGAGAATTCCCTGCTAGCACCTTCTCTGTGACTGGGAAGCAGAAGTGTTCACATTGCTTCGCAGAATCGCTTTTGTGCAGAAAACAGTAACACTTGTTCAGAACGAAAGAAAGCACAGAGCCCCAGATTCTATGTTGTCCTGGAGAGCGTGCAGAGCACTGGGGAAAGGCAGGCAGAGAATTCCCTGCTAGCACCTTCTCTGTGCCTGGGAAGCAGAAGTCTTCACATTGCTTCGCAGAATCGCTTTTGCGCAGAAAACAGTAACACTTGTTCAGAACGAAAGAAAGCACAGAGCCCCAGATTCTATGTTGTCCTGGAGAGCGTGCAGAGCACTGGGGAAAGGCAGGCAGAGAATTCCATCCTAGCACCTTCTCTGTGCCTGGGAAGCAGAAGTGGTCACATTGCTTCGCAGAATCGCTTTTGTCCAGAAAACAGTAACACTTGCTCAGAACGAAAGAAAGCACAGAGCCCCAGATTTGCTGTTGTCCTGGAGAGCTTGCAGAGCACTGGGGAAAGGCAGGCAGAGAATTCCCTCCTAGCACCTTCTCTGTGCCTGTTCACATTGCTTCGCAGAATTGCTTTTGTGCAGAAAACAGTAACACTTGTTCAGAACGAAAGAAAGCACAGAGCCCCAGATTTGCTGTGGTCCTGGAGAGCTTGCAGAGCACTGGGGAAAGGCAGGCAGAGAATTCCCTGCTAGCACCTTCTCTGTGACTGGGAAGCAGAAGTGTTCACATTGCTTCGCAGAATCGCTTTTGTGCAGAAAACAGTAACACTTGTTCAGAACGAAAGAAAGCACAGAGCCCCAGATTCTATGTTGTCCTGGAGAGCGTGCAGAGCACTGGGGAAAGGCAGGCAGAGAATTCCCTGCTAGCACCTTCTCTGTGCCTGGGAAGCAGAAGTCTTCACATTGCTTCGCAGAATCGCTTTTGCGCAGAAAACAGTAACACTTGTTCAGAACGAAAGAAAGCACAGAGCGCCAGATTTTATGTTGTCCTGAGAGCTTGCAGAGCACTGGGGAAAAGCAGGCAGAGAATTCCCTGCTAGCACCTTCTCTGTGCTTGTTCACATTGCTTGGCAGAATCGCTTTTGTGCAGAAAACAGTAACACTTGTTCAGAACGAAAGAAAGCACAGAGCCCCAGATTTTATGTTGTCCTGGAGAGCTTGCAGAGCACTGGGGAAAAGCAGGCAGAGAATTCCCTGCTAGCACCTTCTCTGTGCCTGTTCACATTGCTTCGCAGAATCGCTTTTGTGCAGAAAACAGTAACACTTGTTCAGAACGAAAAAAAGCACAGAGCCCCAGATTTGATGTTGTCCTGGAGAGCTTGCAGAGCACTGGGGAAAGGCAGGCAGAGAATTCCCTGCTAGCACCTTCTCTGTGCCTGTTCACATTGCTTCGCACAATTGCTTTTGTGCAGAAAACAGTAACACTTGTTCAGAACGAAAGAAAGCACAGAGCCCCAGATTTGCTGTGGTCCTGGAGAGCTTGCAGAGCACTGGGGAAAGGCAGGCAGAGAATTCCCTGCTAGCACCTTCTCTGTGACTGGGAAGCAGAAGTGTTCACATTGCTTCGCAGAATCGCTTTTGTGCAGAAAACAGTAACACTTGTTCAGAACGAAAGAAAGCACAGAGCCCCAGATTCTATGTTGTCCTGGAGAGCGTGCAGAGCACTGGGGAAAGGCAGGCAGAGAATTCCCTCCTAGCACCTTCTCTGTGCCTGGGAAGCAGAAGTCTTCACATTGCTTCGCAGAATCGCTTTTGCGCAGAAAACAGTAACACTTGTTCAGAACGAAAGAAAGCACAGAGC
Source organism: Strix uralensis (assembly GCF_047716275.1). Taxonomy (NCBI): domain Eukaryota; kingdom Metazoa; phylum Chordata; class Aves; order Strigiformes; family Strigidae; genus Strix; species Strix uralensis. Next base: position 126,021 of record NW_027436821.1, read on the forward strand.
GCCAGATTTTATGTTGGCCTGAGAGCTTGCAGAGCACTGGGGAAAGGCAGGCAGAGAATTCCCTGCTAGCACCTTCTCTGTGCTTGTTCACATTGCTTCGCAGAATCGCTTTTGTGCAGAAAACAGTAACACTTGTTCAGAACGAAAGAAAGCACAGAGCCCCAGATTTTATGTTGTCCTGGAGAGCTTGCAGAGCACTGGGGAAAAGCAGGCAGAGAATTCCCTGCTAGCACCTTCTCTGTGCCTGTTCACATTGCTTCGCAGAATCGCTTTTGTGCAGAAAACAGTAACACTTGTTCAGAACGAAAAAAAGCACAGAGCCCCAGATTTTATGTTGTCCTGGAGAGCTTGCAGAGCACTGGGGAAAGGCAGGCAGAGAATTCCCTGCTAGCACCTTCTCTGTGCCTGTTCACATTGCTTCGCAGAAGCGCTTTTGTGCAGAAAACAGTAACACTTGTTCAGAACGAAAGAAAGCACAGAGCCCCAGATTTGCTGTGGTCCTGGAGAGCTTGCAGAGCACTGGGATAAGGCAGGCAGAGAATTCCCTGCTAGCACCTTCTCTGTGCCTGGGAAGCAGAAGTGTTCACATTGCTTCGCAGAATCGCTTTTGTGCAGAAAACAGTAACACTTGTTCAGAACGAAAGAAAGCACAGAGCCCCAGATTTTATGTTGTCCTGGAGAGCTTGCAGAGCACTGGGGAAAGGCAGGCAGAGAATTCCCTGCTAGCACCTTCTCTGTGCCTGTTCACATTGCTTCGCAGAATCGCTTTTGTGCAGAAAACAGTAACACTTGTTCAGAACGAAAGAAAGCACAGAGCCCCAGATTTGATGTTGTCCTGGAGAGCTTGCAGAGCACTGGGGAAAGGCAGGCAGAGAATTCCCTGCTAGCACCTTCTCTGTGCCTGGGAAGCAGAAGTGTTCACATTGCTTCGCAGAATCGCTTTTGTGCAGAAAACAGTAACACTTGTTCAGAACGAAAGAAAGCACAGAGCCCCAGATTTTATGTTGTCCTGGAGAGCTTGCAGAGCACTGGGATAAGGCAGGCAGAGAATTCCCTGCTAGCACCTTCTCTGTGAATGGGAAGCAGAAGTGTTCACATTGCTTCGCAGAATCGCTTTTGTGCAGAAAACAGTAACACTTGTTCAGAACGAAAGAAAGCACAGAGCCCCAGATTTGCTGTGGTCCTGGAGAGCTTGCAGAGCACTGGGATAAGGCAGGCAGAGAATTCCCTGCTAGCACCTTCTCTGTGCCTGGGAAGCAGAAGTGTTCACATTGCTTCGCAGAATCGCTTTTGTGCAGAAAACAGTAACACTTGCTCAGAACGAAAGAAAGCACAGAGCCCCAGATTTGATGTTGTCCTGGAGAGCTTGCAGAGCACTGGGGAAAGGCAGGCAGAGAATTCCCTGCTAGCACCTTCTCTGTGCCTGTTCACATTGCTTCGCAGAATCGCTTTTGTGCAGAAAACAGTAACACTTGTTCAGAACGAAAGAAAGCACAGAGCCCCAGATTTGCTGTGGTCCTGGAGAGCTTGCAGAGCACTGGGATAAGGCAGGCAGAGAATTCCCTGCTAGCACCTTCTCTGTGCCTGGGAAGCAGAAGTGTTCACATTGCTTCGCAGAATCGCTTTTGTGCAGAAAACAGTAACACTTGTTCAGAACGAAAGAAAGCACAGAGCCCCAGATTCTATGTTGTCCTGGAGAGCGTGCAGAGCACTGGGGAAAGGCAGGCAGAGAATTCCATCCTAGCACCTTCTCTGTGCCTGGGAAGCAGAAGTGGTCACATTGCTTCGCAGAATCGCTTTTGTCCAGAAAACAGTAACACTTGCTCAGAACGAAAGAAAGCACAGAGCCCCAGATTTGCTGTTGTCCTGGAGAGCGTGCAGAGCACTGGGGAAAGGCAGGCAGAGAATTCCCTCCTAGCACCTTCTCTGTGCCTGTTCACATTGCTTCGCAGAATTGCTTTTGTGCAGAAAACAGTAACACTTGTTCAGAACGAAAGAAAGCACAGAGCCCCAGATTTGCTGTGGTCCTGGAGAGCTTGCAGAGCACTGGGGAAAGGCAGGCAGAGAATTCCCTGCTAGCACCTTCTCTGTGACTGGGAAGCAGAAGTGTTCACATTGCTTCGCAGAATCGCTTTTGTGCAGAAAACAGTAACACTTGTTCAGAACGAAAGAAAGCACAGAGCCCCAGATTCTATGTTGTCCTGGAGAGCGTGCAGAGCACTGGGGAAAGGCAGGCAGAGAATTCCCTGCTAGCACCTTCTCTGTGCCTGGGAAGCAGAAGTCTTCACATTGCTTCGCAGAATCGCTTTTGCGCAGAAAACAGTAACACTTGTTCAGAACGAAAGAAAGCACAGAGCGCCAGATTTTATGTTGTCCTGAGAGCTTGCAGAGCACTGGGGAAAGGCAGGCAGAGAATTCCCTGCTAGCACCTTCTCTGTGCTTGTTCACATTGCTTCGCAGAATCGCTTTTGTGCAGAAAACAGTAACACTTGTTCAGAACGAAAGAAAGCACAGAGCCCCAGATTTTATGTTGTCCTGGAGAGCTTGCAGAGCACTGGGGAAAAGCAGGCAGAGAATTCCCTGCTAGCACCTTCTCTGTGCCTGGGAAGCAGAAGTCTTCACATTGCTTCGCAGAATCGCTTTTGCGCAGAAAACAGTAACACTTGTTCAGAACGAAAGAAAGCACAGAGCCCCAGATTCTATGTTGTCCTGGAGAGCGTGCAGAGCACTGGGGAAAGGCAGGCAGAGAATTCCATCCTAGCACCTTCTCTGTGCCTGGGAAGCAGAAGTGGTCACATTGCTTCGCAGAATCGCTTTTGTCCAGAAAACAGTAACACTTGCTCAGAACGAAAGAAAGCACAGAGCCCCAGATTTGATGTTGTCCTGGAGAGCTTGCAGAGCACTGGGGAAAGGCAGGCAGAGAATTCCCTGCTAGCACCTTCTCTGTGCCTGTTCACATTGCTTCGCACAATCGCTTTTGTGCAGAAAACTAACACTTGTTCAGAACGAAAGAAAGCACAGAGCCCCAGATTTGCTGTGGTCCTGGAGAGCTTGCAGAGCACTGGGGAAAGGCAGGCAGAGAATTCCCTGCTAGCACCTTCTCTGTGACTGGGAAGCAGAAGTGTTCACATTGCTTCGCAGAATCGCTTTTGTGCAGAAAACAGTAACACTTGTTCAGAACGAAAGAAAGCACAGAGCCCCAGATTCTATGTTGTCCTGGAGAGCGTGCAGAGCACTGGGGAAAGGCAGGCAGAGAATTCCCTGCTAGCACCTTCTCTGTGCCTGGGAAGCAGAAGTCTTCACATTGCTTCGCAGAATCGCTTTTGCGCAGAAAACAGTAACACTTGTTCAGAACGAAAGAAAGCACAGAGCCCCAGATTCTATGTTGTCCTGGAGAGCGTGCAGAGCACTGGGGAAAGGCAGGCAGAGAATTCCATCCTAGCACCTTCTCTGTGCCTGGGAAGCAGAAGTGGTCACATTGCTTCGCAGAATCGCTTTTGTGCAGAAAACAGTAACACTTGTTCAGAACGAAAGAAAGCACAGAGCCCCAGATTTTATGTTGTCCTGGAGAGCTTGCAGAGCACTGGGGAAAAGCAGGCAGAGAATTCCCTGCTAGCACCTTCTCTGTGCCTGTTCACATTGCTTCGCAGAATCGCTTTTGTGCAGAAAACAGTAACACTTGTTCAGAACGAAAAAAAGCACAGAGCCCCAGATTTGATGTTGTCCTGGAGAGCTTGCAGAGCACTGGGGAAAGGCAGGCAGAGAATTCCCTGCTAGCACCTTCTCTGTGCCTGTTCACATTGCTTCGCACAATTGCTTTTGTGCAGAAAACAGTAACACTTGTTCAGAACGAAAGAAAGCACAGAGCCCCAGATTTGCTGTGGTCCTGGAGAGCTTGCAGAGCACTGGGGAAAGGCAGGCAGAGAATTCCCTGCTAGCACCTTCTCTGTGACTGGGAAGCAGAAGTGTTCACATTGCTTCGCAGAATCGCTTTTGTGCAGAAAACAGTAACACTTGTTCAGAACGAAAGAAAGCACAGAGCCCCAGATTCTATGTTGTCCTGGAGAGCGTGCAGAGCACTGGGGAAAGGCAGGCAGAGAATTCCCTCCTAGCACCTTCTCTGTGCCTGGGAAGCAGAAGTCTTCACATTGCTTCGCAGAATCGCTTTTGCGCAGAAAACAGTAACACTTGTTCAGAACGAAAGAAAGCACAGAGCCCCAGATTTTATGTTGTCCTGGAGAGCTTGCAGAGCACTGGGGAAAGGCAGGCAGAGAATTCCCTGCTAGCACCTTCTCTGTGCTTGTTCACATTGCTTCGCAGAATCGCTTTTGTGCAGAAAACAGTAACACTTGTTCAGAACGAAAGAAAGCACAGAGCCCCAGATTTTATGTTGTCCTGGAGAGCTTGCAGAGCACTGGGGAAAAGCAGGCAGAGAATTCCCTGCTAGCACCTTCTCTGTGCCTGTTCACATTGCTTCGCAGAATCGCTTTTGTGCAGAAAACAGTAACACTTGTTCAGAACGAAAGAAAGCACAGAGCCCCAGATTTTATGTTGTCCTGGAGAGCTTGCAGAGCACTGGGGAAAGGCAGGCAGAGAATTCCCTGCTAGCACCTTCTCTGTGCCTGTTCACATTGCTTCGCAGAAGCGCTTTTGTGCAGAAAACAGTAACACTTGTTCAGAACGAAAGAAAGCACAGAGCCCCAGATTTGCTGTGGTCCTGGAGAGCTTGCAGAGCACTGGGATAAGGCAGGCAGAGAATTCCCTGCTAGCACCTTCTCTGTGCCTGGGAAGCAGAAGTGTTCACATTGCTTCGCAGAATCGCTTTTGTGCAGAAAACAGTAACACTTGTTCAGAACGAAAGAAAGCACAGAGCCCCAGATTTTATGTTGTCCTGGAGAGCTTGCAGAGCACTGGGGAAAGGCAGGCAGAGAATTCCCTGCTAGCACCTTCTCTGTGCCTGTTCACATTGCTTCGCAGAATCGCTTTTGTGCAGAAAACAGTAACACTTGTTCAGAACGAAAGAAAGCACAGAGCCCCAGATTTGATGTTGTCCTGGAGAGCTTGCAGAGCACTGGGGAAAGGCAGGCAGAGAATTCCCTGCTAGCACCTTCTCTGTGCCTGGGAAGCAGAAGTGTTCACATTGCTTCGCAGAATCGCTTTTGTGCAGAAAACAGTAACACTTGTTCAGAACGAAAGAAAGCACAGAGCCCCAGATTTTATGTTGTCCTGGAGAGCTTGCAGAGCACTGGGATAAGGCAGGCAGAGAATTCCCTGCTAGCACCTTCTCTGTGAATGGGAAGCAGAAGTGTTCACATTGCTTCGCAGAATCGCTTTTGTGCAGAAAACAGTAACACTTGTTCAGAACGAAAGAAAGCACAGAGCCCCAGATTTGCTGTGGTCCTGGAGAGCTTGCAGAGCACTGGGATAAGGCAGGCAGAGAATTCCCTGCTAGCACCTTCTCTGTGCCTGGGAAGCAGAAGTGTTCACATTGCTTCGCAGAATCGCTTTTGTCCAGAAAACAGTAACACTTGCTCAGAACGAAAGAAAGCACAGAGCCCCAGATTTGATGTTGTCCTGGAGAGCTTGCAGAGCACTGGGGAAAGGCAGGCAGAGAATTCCCTGCTAGCACCTTCTCTGTGCCTGTTCACATTGCTTCGCACAATCGCTTTTGTGCAGAAAACAGTAACACTTGTTCAGAACGAAAGAAAGCACAGAGCCCCAGATTTGCTGTGGTCCTGGAGAGCTTGCAGAGCACTGGGATAAGGCAGGCAGAGAATTCCCTGCTAGCACCTTCTCTGTGCCTGGGAAGCAGAAGTGTTCACATTGCTTCGCAGAATCGCTTTTGTGCAGAAAACAGTAACACTTGTTCAGAACGAAAGAAAGCACAGAGCCCCAGATTCTATGTTGTCCTGGAGAGCGTGCAGAGCACTGGGGAAAGGCAGGCAGAGAATTCCATCCTAGCACCTTCTCTGTGCCTGGGAAGCAGAAGTGGTCACATTGCTTCGCAGAATCGCTTTTGTCCAGAAAACAGTAACACTTGCTCAGAACGAAAGAAAGCACAGAGCCCCAGATTTGCTGTTGTCCTGGAGAGCGTGCAGAGCACTGGGGAAAGGCAGGCAGAGAATTCCCTCCTAGCACCTTCTCTGTGCCTGTTCACATTGCTTCGCAGAATTGCTTTTGTGCAGAAAACAGTAACACTTGTTCAGAACGAAAGAAAGCACAGAGCCCCAGATTTGCTGTGGTCCTGGAGAGCTTGCAGAGCACTGGGGAAAGGCAGGCAGAGAATTCCCTGCTAGCACCTTCTCTGTGACTGGGAAGCAGAAGTGTTCACATTGCTTCGCAGAATCGCTTTTGTGCAGAAAACAGTAACACTTGTTCAGAACGAAAGAAAGCACAGAGCCCCAGATTCTATGTTGTCCTGGAGAGCGTGCAGAGCACTGGGGAAAGGCAGGCAGAGAATTCCCTGCTAGCACCTTCTCTGTGCCTGGGAAGCAGAAGTCTTCACATTGCTTCGCAGAATCGCTTTTGCGCAGAAAACAGTAACACTTGTTCAGAACGAAAGAAAGCACAGAGCGCCAGATTTTATGTTGTCCTGAGAGCTTGCAGAGTACTGGGGAAAGGCAGGCAGAGAATTCCCTGCTAGCACCTTCTCTGTGCTTGTTCACATTGCTTCGCAGAATCGCTTTTGTGCAGAAAACAGTAACACTTGTTCAGAACGAAAGAAAGCACAGAGCCCCAGATTTTATGTTGTCCTGGAGAGCTTGCAGAGCACTGGGGAAAAGCAGGCAGAGAATTCCCTGCTAGCACCTTCTCTGTGCCTGTTCACATTGCTTCGCAGAATCGCTTTTGTGCAGAAAACAGTAACACTTGTTCAGAACGAAAGAAAGCACAGAGCCCCAGATTTGATGTTGTCCTGGAGAGCTTGCAGAGCACTGGGGAAAGGCAGGCAGAGAATTCCCTGCTAGCACCTTCTCTGTGCCTGTTCACATTGCTTCGCACAATTGCTTTTGTGCAGAAAACAGTAACACTTGTTCAGAACGAAAGAAAGCACAGAGCCCCAGATTTGCTGTGGTCCTGGAGAGCTTGCAGAGCACTGGGGAAAGGCAGGCAGAGAATTCCCTGCTAGCACCTTCTCTGTGACTGGGAAGCAGAAGTGTTCACATTGCTTCGCAGAATCGCTTTTGTGCAGAAAACAGTAACACTTGTTCAGAACGAAAGAAAGCACAGAGCCCCAGATTCTATGTTGTCCTGGAGAGCGTGCAGAGCACTGGGGAAAGGCAGGCAGAGAATTCCCTCCTAGCACCTTCTCTGTGCCTGGGAAGCAGAAGTCTTCACATTGCTTCGCAGAATCGCTTTTGCGCAGAAAACAGTAACACTTGTTCAGAACGAAAGAAAGCACAGAGCGCCAGATTTTATGTTGGCCTGAGAGCTTGCAGAGCACTGGGGAAAGGCAGGCAGAGAATTCCCTGCTAGCACCTTCTCTGTGCTTGTTCACATTGCTTCGCAGAATCGCTTTTGTGCAGAAAACAGTAACACTTGTTCAGAACGAAAGAAAGCACAGAGCCCCAGATTTTATGTTGTCCTGGAGAGCTTGCAGAGCACTGGGGAAAAGCAGGCAGAGAATTCCCTGCTAGCACCTTCTCTGTGCCTGTTCACATTGCTTCGCAGAATCGCTTTTGTGCAGAAAACAGTAACACTTGTTCAGAACGAAAAAAAGCACAGAGCCCCAGATTTTATGTTGTCCTGGAGAGCTTGCAGAGCACTGGGGAAAGGCAGGCAGAGAATTCCCTGCTAGCACCTTCTCTGTGCCTGTTCACATTGCTTCGCAGAAGCGCTTTTGTGCAGAAAACAGTAACACTTGTTCAGAACGAAAGAAAGCACAGAGCCCCAGATTTGCTGTGGTCCTGGAGAGCTTGCAGAGCACTGGGATAAGGCAGGCAGAGAATTCCCTGCTAGCACCTTCTCTGTGCCTGGGAAGCAGAAGTGTTCACATTGCTTCGCAGAATCGCTTTTGTGCAGAAAACAGTAACACTTGTTCAGAACGAAAGAAAGCACAGAGCCCCAGATTTGATGTTGTCCTGGAGAGCTTGCAGAGCACTGGGGAAAGGCAGGCAGAGAATTCCCTGCTAGCACCTTCTCTGTGCCTGTTCACATTGCTTCGCAGAATCGCTTTTGTGCAGAAAACAGTAACACTTGTTCAGAACGAAAGAAAGCACAGAGCCCCAGATTTGATGTTGTCCTGGAGAGCTTGCAGAGCACTGGGGAAAGGCAGGCAGAGAATTCCCTGCTAGCACCTTCTCTGTGCCTGGGAAGCAGAAGTGTTCACATTGCTTCGCAGAATCGCTTTTGTGCAGAAAACAGTAACACTTGTTCAGAACGAAAGAAAGCACAGAGCCCCAGATTTTATGTTGTCCTGGAGAGCTTGCAGAGCACTGGGATAAGGCAGGCAGAGAATTCCCTGCTAGCACCTTCTCTGTGCCTGGGAAGCAGAAGTGTTCACATTGCTTCGCAGAATCGCTTTTGTGCAGAAAACAGTAACACTTGTTCAGAACGAAAGAAAGCACAGAGCCCCAGATTTGCTGTGGTCCTGGAGAGCTTGCAGAGCACTGGGATAAGGCAGGCAGAGAATTCCCTGCTAGCACCTTCTCTGTGCCTGGGAAGCAGAAGTGTTCACATTGCTTCGCAGAATCGCTTTTGTCCAGAAAACAGTAACACTTGCTCAGAACGAAAGAAAGCACAGAGCCCCAGATTTGATGTTGTCCTGGAGAGCTTGCAGAGCACTGGGGAAAGGCAGGCAGAGAATTCCCTGCTAGCACCTTCTCTGTGCCTGTTCACATTGCTTCGCAGAATCGCTTTTGTGCAGAAAACAGTAACACTTGTTCAGAACGAAAGAAAGCACAGAGCCCCAGATTTGCTGTGGTCCTGGAGAGCTTGCAGAGCACTGGGATAAGGCAGGCAGAGAATTCCCTGCTAGCACCTTCTCTGTGCCTGGGAAGCAGAAGTGTTCACATTGCTTCGCAGAATCGCTTTTGTGCAGAAAACAGTAACACTTGTTCAGAACGAAAGAAAGCACAGAGCCCCAGATTCTATGTTGTCCTGGAGAGCGTGCAGAGCACTGGGGAAAGGCAGGCAGAGAATTCCATCCTAGCACCTTCTCTGTGCCTGGGAAGCAGAAGTGGTCACATTGCTTCGCAGAATCGCTTTTGTCCAGAAAACAGTAACACTTGCTCAGAACGAAAGAAAGCACAGAGCCCCAGATTTGCTGTTGTCCTGGAGAGCGTGCAGAGCACTGGGGAAAGGCAGGCAGAGAATTCCCTCCTAGCACCTTCTCTGTGCCTGTTCACATTGCTTCGCAGAATTGCTTTTGTGCAGAAAACAGTAACACTTGTTCAGAACGAAAGAAAGCACAGAGCCCCAGATTTGCTGTGGTCCTGGAGAGCTTGCAGAGCACTGGGGAAAGGCAGGCAGAGAATTCCCTGCTAGCACCTTCTCTGTGACTGGGAAGCAGAAGTGTTCACATTGCTTCGCAGAATCGCTTTTGTGCAGAAAACAGTAACACTTGTTCAGAACGAAAGAAAGCACAGAGCCCCAGATTCTATGTTGTCCTGGAGAGCGTGCAGAGCACTGGGGAAAGGCAGGCAGAGAATTCCCTGCTAGCACCTTCTCTGTGCCTGGGAAGCAGAAGTCTTCACATTGCTTCGCAGAATCGCTTTTGCGCAGAAAACAGTAACACTTGTTCAGAACGAAAGAAAGCACAGAGCGCCAGATTTTATGTTGTCCTGAGAGCTTGCAGAGTACTGGGGAAAGGCAGGCAGAGAATTCCCTGCTAGCACCTTCTCTGTGCTTGTTCACATTGCTTCGCAGAATCGCTTTTGTGCAGAAAACAGTAACACTTGTTCAGAACGAAAGAAAGCACAGAGCCCCAGATTTTATGTTGTCCTGGAGAGCTTGCAGAGCACTGGGGAAAAGCAGGCAGAGAATTCCCTGCTAGCACCTTCTCTGTGCCTGGGAAGCAGAAGTCTTCACATTGCTTCGCAGAATCGCTTTTGCGCAGAAAACAGTAACACTTGTTCAGAACGAAAGAAAGCACAGAGCCCCAGATTCTATGTTGTCCTGGAGAGCGTGCAGAGCACTGGGGAAAGGCAGGCAGAGAATTCCATCCTAGCACCTTCTCTGTGCCTGGGAAGCAGAAGTGGTCACATTGCTTCGCAGAATCGCTTTTGTCCAGAAAACAGTAACACTTGCTCAGAACGAAAGAAAGCACAGAGCCCCAGATTTGATGTTGTCCTGGAGAGCTTGCAGAGCACTGGGGAAAGGCAGGCAGAGAATTCCCTGCTAGCACCTTCTCTGTGCCTGTTCACATTGCTTCGCACAATCGCTTTTGTGCAGAAAACTAACACTTGTTCAGAACGAAAGAAAGCACAGAGCCCCAGATTTGCTGTGGTCCTGGAGAGCTTGCAGAGCACTGGGGAAAGGCAGGCAGAGAATTCCCTGCTAGCACCTTCTCTGTGACTGGGAAGCAGAAGTGTTCACATTGCTTCGCAGAATCGCTTTTGTGCAGAAAACAGTAACACTTGTTCAGAACGAAAGAAAGCACAGAGCCCCAGATTCTATGTTGTCCTGGAGAGCGTGCAGAGCACTGGGGAAAGGCAGGCAGAGAATTCCCTGCTAGCACCTTCTCTGTGCCTGGGAAGCAGAAGTCTTCACATTGCTTCGCAGAATCGCTTTTGTCCAGAAAACAGTAACACTTGCTCAGAACGAAAGAAAGCACAGAGCCCCAGATTTGCTGTTGTCCTGGAGAGCTTGCAGAGCACTGGGGAAAGGCAGGCAGAGAATTCCCTCCTAGCACCTTCTCTGTGCCTGGGAAGCAGAAGTGGTCACATTGCTTCGCAGAATCGCTTTTGTCCAGAAAACAGTAACACTTGCTCAGAACGAAAGAAAGCACAGAGCCCCAGATTTGCTGTTGTCCTGGAGAGCTTGCAGAGCACTGGGGAAAGGCAGGCAGAGAATTCCCTCCTAGCACCTTCTCTGTGCCTGTTCACATTGCTTCGCAGAATTGCTTTTGTGCAGAAAACAGTAACACTTGTTCAGAACGAAAGAAAGCACAGAGCCCCAGATTTGCTGTGGTCCTGGAGAGCTTGCAGAGCACTGGGGAAAGGCAGGCAGAGAATTCCCTGCTAGCACCTTCTCTGTGACTGGGAAGCAGAAGTGTTCACATTGCTTCGCAGAATCGCTTTTGTGCAGAAAACAGTAACACTTGTTCAGAACGAAAGAAAGCACAGAGCCCCAGATTCTATGTTGTCCTGGAGAGCGTGCAGAGCACTGGGGAAAGGCAGGCAGAGAATTCCCTGCTAGCACCTTCTCTGTGCCTGGGAAGCAGAAGTCTTCACATTGCTTCGCAGAATCGCTTTTGCGCAGAAAACAGTAACACTTGTTCAGAACGAAAGAAAGCACAGAGCGCCAGATTTTATGTTGTCCTGAGAGCTTGCAGAGCACTGGGGAAAAGCAGGCAGAGAATTCCCTGCTAGCACCTTCTCTGTGCTTGTTCACATTGCTTCGCAGAATCGCTTTTGTGCAGAAAACAGTAACACTTGTTCAGAACGAAAGAAAGCACAGAGCCCCAGATTTTATGTTGTCCTGGAGAGCTTGCAGAGCACTGGGGAAAAGCAGGCAGAGAATTCCCTGCTAGCACCTTCTCTGTGCCTGTTCACATTGCTTCGCAGAATCGCTTTTGTGCAGAAAACAGTAACACTTGTTCAGAACGAAAAAAAGCACAGAGCCCCAGATTTGATGTTGTCCTGGAGAGCTTGCAGAGCACTGGGGAAAGGCAGGCAGAGAATTCCCTGCTAGCACCTTCTCTGTGCCTGTTCACATTGCTTCGCACAATTGCTTTTGTGCAGAAAACAGTAACACTTGTTCAGAACGAAAGAAAGCACAGAGCCCCAGATTTGCTGTGGTCCTGGAGAGCTTGCAGAGCACTGGGGAAAGGCAGGCAGAGAATTCCCTGCTAGCACCTTCTCTGTGACTGGGAAGCAGAAGTGTTCACATTGCTTCGCAGAATCGCTTTTGTGCAGAAAACAGTAACACTTGTTCAGAACGAAAGAAAGCACAGAGCCCCAGATTCTATGTTGTCCTGGAGAGCGTGCAGAGCACTGGGGAAAGGCAGGCAGAGAATTCCCTCCTAGCACCTTCTCTGTGCCTGGGAAGCAGAAGTCTTCACATTGCTTCGCAGAATCGCTTTTGCGCAGAAAACAGTAACACTTGTTCAGAACGAAAGAAAGCACAGAGCGCCAGATTTTATGTTGGCCTGAGAGCTTGCAGAGCACTGGGGAAAGGCAGGCAGAGAATTCCCTGCTAGCACCTTCTCTGTGCTTGTTCACATTGCTTCGCAGAATCGCTTTTGTCCAGAAAACAGTAACACTTGTTCAGAACGAAAGAAAGCACAGAGCCCCAGATTTTATGTTGTCCTGGAGAGCTTGCAGAGCACTGGGGAAAAGCAGGCAGAGAATTCCCTGCTAGCACCTTCTCTGTGCCTGTTCACATTGCTTCGCAGAATCGCTTTTGTGCAGAAAACAGTAACACTTGTTCAGAACGAAAGAAAGCACAGAGCCCCAGATTCTATGTTGTCCTGGAGAGCGTGCAGAGCACTGGGGAAAGGCAGGCAGAGAATTCCCTGCTAGCACCTTCTCTGTGCCTGGGAAGCAGAAGTCTTCACATTGCTTCGCAGAATCGCTTTTGCGCAGAAAACAGTAACACTTGTTCAGAACGAAAGAAAGCACAGAGCGCCAGATTTTATGTTGTCCTGAGAGCTTGCAGAGCACTGGGGAAAAGCAGGCAGAGAATTCCCTGCTAGCACCTTCTCTGTGCTTGTTCACATTGCTTCGCAGAATCGCTTTTGTGCAGAAAACAGTAACACTTGTTCAGAACGAAAGAAAGCACAGAGCCCCAGATTTTATGTTGTCCTGGAGAGCTTGCAGAGCACTGGGGAAAAGCAGGCAGAGAATTCCCTGCTAGCACCTTCTCTGTGCCTGTTCACATTGCTTCGCAGAATCGCTTTTGTGCAGAAAACAGTAACACTTGTTCAGAACGAAAAAAAGCACAGAGCCCCAGATTTTATGTTGTCCTGGAGAGCTTGCAGAGCACTGGGGAAAGGCAGGCAGAGAATTCCCTGCTAGCACCTTCTCTGTGCCTGTTCACATTGCTTCGCACAATTGCTTTTGTGCAGAAAACAGTAACACTTGTTCAGAACGAAAGAAAGCACAGAGCCCCAGATTTGCTGTGGTCCTGGAGAGCTTGCAGAGCACTGGGGAAAGGCAGGCAGAGAATTCCCTGCTAGCACCTTCTCTGTGACTGGGAAGCAGAAGTGTTCACATTGCTTCGCAGAATCGCTTTTGTGCAGAAAACAGTAACACTTGTTCAGAACGAAAGAAAGCACAGAGCCCCAGATTCTATGTTGTCCTGGAGAGCATGCAGAGCACTGGGGAAAGGCAGGCAGAGAATTCCCTCCTAGCACCTTCTCTGTGCCTGGGAAGCAGAAGTCTTCACATTGCTTCGCAGAATCGCTTTTGCGCAGAAAACAGTAACACTTGTTCAGAACGAAAGAAAGCACAGAGCGCCAGATTTTATGTTGGCCTGAGAGCTTGCAGAGCACTGGGGAAAGGCAGGCAGAGAATTCCCTGCTAGCACCTTCTCTGTGCTTGTTCACATTGCTTCGCAGAATCGCTTTTGTCCAGAAAACAGTAACACTTGTTCAGAACGAAAGAAAGCACAGAGCCCCAGATTTTATGTTGTCCTGGAGAGCTTGCAGAGCACTGGGGAAAAGCAGGCAGAGAATTCCCTGCTAGCACCTTCTCTGTGCCTGTTCACATTGCTTCGCAGAATCGCTTTTGTGCAGAAAACAGTAACACTTGTTCAGAACGAAAAAAAGCACAGAGCCCCAGATTTTATGTTGTCCTGGAGAGCTTGCAGAGCACTGGGGAAAGGCAGGCAGAGAATTCCCTGCTAGCACCTTCTCTGTGCCTGTTCACATTGCTTCGCAGAAGCGCTTTTGTGCAGAAAACAGTAACACTTGTTCAGAACGAAAGAAAGCACAGAGCCCCAGATTTGCTGTGGTCCTGGAGAGCTTGCAGAGCACTGGGATAAGGCAGGCAGAGAATTCCCTGCTAGCACCTTCTCTGTGCCTGGGAAGCAGAAGTGTTCACATTGCTTCGCAGAATCGCTTTTGTGCAGAAAACAGTAACACTTGTTCAGAACGAAAGAAAGCACAGAGCCCCAGATTTTATGTTGTCCTGGAGAGCTTGCAGAGCACTGGGGAAAGGCAGGCAGAGAATTCCCTGCTAGCACCTTCTCTGTGCCTGTTCACATTGCTTCGCAGAATCGCTTTTGTGCAGAAAACAGTAACACTTGTTCAGAACGAAAGAAAGCACAGAGCCCCAGATTTGATGTTGTCCTGGAGAGCTTGCAGAGCACTGGGGAAAGGCAGGCAGAGAATTCCCTGCTAGCACCTTCTCTGTGCCTGGGAAGCAGAAGTGTTCACATTGCTTCGCAGAATCGCTTTTGTGCAGAAAACAGTAACACTTGTTCAGAACGAAAGAAAGCACAGAGCCCCAGATTTTATGTTGTCCTGGAGAGCTTGCAGAGCACTGGGATAAGGCAGGCAGAGAATTCCCTGCTAGCACCTTCTCTGTGAATGGGAAGCAGCAGTGTTCACATTGCTTCGCAGAATCGCTTTTGTGCAGAAAACAGTAACACTTGTTCAGAACGAAAGAAAGCACAGAGCCCCAGATTTGCTGTGGTCCTGGAGAGCTTGCAGAGCACTGGGATAAGGCAGGCAGAGAATTCCCTGCTAGCACCTTCTCTGTGCCTGGGAAGCAGAAGTGTTCACATTGCTTCGCAGAATCGCTTTTGTCCAGAAAACAGTAACACTTGCTCAGAACGAAAGAAAGCACAGAGCCCCAGATTTGATGTTGTCCTGGAGAGCTTGCAGAGCACTGGGGAAAGGCAGGCAGAGAATTCCCTGCTAGCACCTTCTCTGTGCCTGTTCACATTGCTTCGCACAATCGCTTTTGTGCAGAAAACAGTAACACTTGTTCAGAACGAAAGAAAGCACAGAGCCCCAGATTCTATGTTGTCCTGGAGAGCGTGCAGAGCACTGGGGAAAGGCAGGCAGAGAATTCCATCCTAGCACCTTCTCTGTGCCTGGGAAGCAGAAGTGGTCACATTGCTTCGCAGAATCGCTTTTGTCCAGAAAACAGTAACACTTGCTCAGAACGAAAGAAAGCACAGAGCCCCAGATTTGCTGTTGTCCTGGAGAGCTTGCAGAGCACTGGGGAAAGGCAGGCAGAGAATTCCCTCCTAGCACCTTCTCTGTGCCTGTTCACATTGCTTCGCAGAATTGCTTTTGTGCAGAAAACAGTAACACTTGTTCAGAACGAAAGAAAGCACAGAGCCCCAGATTTGCTGTGGTCCTGGAGAGCTTGCAGAGCACTGGGGAAAGGCAGGCAGAGAATTCCCTGCTAGCACCTTCTCTGTGACTGGGAAGCAGAAGTGTTCACATTGCTTCGCAGAATCGCTTTTGTGCAGAAAACAGTAACACTTGTTCAGAACGAAAGAAAGCACAGAGCCCCAGATTCTATGTTGTCCTGGAGAGCGTGCAGAGCACTGGGGAAAGGCAGGCAGAGAATTCCCTGCTAGCACCTTCTCTGTGCCTGGGAAGCAGAAGTCTTCACATTGCTTCGCAGAATCGCTTTTGCGCAGAAAACAGTAACACTTGTTCAGAACGAAAGAAAGCACAGAGCGCCAGATTTTATGTTGTCCTGAGAGCTTGCAGAGCACTGGGGAAAAGCAGGCAGAGAATTCCCTGCTAGCACCTTCTCTGTGCTTGTTCACATTGCTTCGCAGAATCGCTTTTGTGCAGAAAACAGTAACACTTGTTCAGAACGAAAGAAAGCACAGAGCCCCAGATTTTATGTTGTCCTGGAGAGCTTGCAGAGCACTGGGGAAAAGCAGGCAGAGAATTCCCTGCTAGCACCTTCTCTGTGCCTGTTCACATTGCTTCGCAGAATCGCTTTTGTGCAGAAAACAGTAACACTTGTTCAGAACGAAAAAAAGCACAGAGCCCCAGATTTGATGTTGTCCTGGAGAGCTTGCAGAGCACTGGGGAAAGGCAGGCAGAGAATTCCCTGCTAGCACCTTCTCTGTGCCTGTTCACATTGCTTCGCACAATTGCTTTTGTGCAGAAAACAGTAACACTTGTTCAGAACGAAAGAAAGCACAGAGCCCCAGATTTGCTGTGGTCCTGGAGAGCTTGCAGAGCACTGGGGAAAGGCAGGCAGAGAATTCCCTGCTAGCACCTTCTCTGTGACTGGGAAGCAGAAGTGTTCACATTGCTTCGCAGAATCGCTTTTGTGCAGAAAACAGTAACACTTGTTCAGAACGAAAGAAAGCACAGAGCCCCAGATTCTATGTTGTCCTGGAGAGCGTGCAGAGCACTGGGGAAAGGCAGGCAGAGAATTCCCTCCTAGCACCTTCTCTGTGCCTGGGAAGCAGAAGTCTTCACATTGCTTCGCAGAATCGCTTTTGCGCAGAAAACAGTAACACTTGTTCAGAACGAAAGAAAGCACAGAGCGCCAGATTTTATGTTGGCCTGAGAGCTTGCAGAGCACTGGGGAAAGGCAGGCAGAGAATTCCCTGCTAGCACCTTCTCTGTGCTTGTTCACATTGCTTCGCAGAATCGCTTTTGTCCAGAAAACAGTAACACTTGTTCAGAACGAAAGAAAGCACAGAGCCCCAGATTTTATGTTGTCCTGGAGAGCTTGCAGAGCACTGGGGAAAAGCAGCCAGAGAATTCCCTGCTAGCACCTTCTCTGTGCCTGTTCACATTGCTTCGCAGAATCGCTTTTGTGCAGAAAACAGTAACACTTGTTCAGAACGAAAGAAAGCACAGAGCCCCAGATTCTATGTTGTCCTGGAGAGCGTGCAGAGCACTGGGGAAAGGCAGGCAGAGAATTCCCTGCTAGCACCTTCTCTGTGCCTGGGAAGCAGAAGTCTTCACATTGCTTCGCAGAATCGCTTTTGCGCAGAAAACAGTAACACTTGTTCAGAACGAAAGAAAGCACAGAGCGCCAGATTTTATGTTGTCCTGAGAGCTTGCAGAGCACTGGGGAAAAGCAGGCAGAGAATTCCCTGCTAGCACCTTCTCTGTGCTTGTTCACATTGCTTCGCAGAATCGCTTTTGTGCAGAAAACAGTAACACTTGTTCAGAACGAAAGAAAGCACAGAGCCCCAGATTTTATGTTGTCCTGGAGAGCTTGCAGAGCACTGGGGAAAAGCAGGCAGAGAATTCCCTGCTAGCACCTTCTCTGTGCCTGTTCACATTGCTTCGCAGAATCGCTTTTGTGCAGAAAACAGTAACACTTGTTCAGAACGAAAAAAAGCACAGAGCCCCAGATTTTATGTTGTCCTGGAGAGCTTGCAGAGCACTGGGGAAAGGCAGGCAGAGAATTCCCTGCTAGCACCTTCTCTGTGCCTGTTCACATTGCTTCGCACAATTGCTTTTGTGCAGAAAACAGTAACACTTGTTCAGAACGAAAGAAAGCACAGAGCCCCAGATTTGCTGTGGTCCTGGAGAGCTTGCAGAGCACTGGGGAAAGGCAGGCAGAGAATTCCCTGCTAGCACCTTCTCTGTGACTGGGAAGCAGAAGTGTTCACATTGCTTCGCAGAATCGCTTTTGTGCAGAAAACAGTAACACTTGTTCAGAACGAAAGAAAGCACAGAGCCCCAGATTCTATGTTGTCCTGGAGAGCATGCAGAGCACTGGGGAAAGGCAGGCAGAGAATTCCCTCCTAGCACCTTCTCTGTGCCTGGGAAGCAGAAGTCTTCACATTGCTTCGCAGAATCGCTTTTGCGCAGAAAACAGTAACACTTGTTCAGAACGAAAGAAAGCACAGAGCGCCAGATTTTATGTTGGCCTGAGAGCTTGCAGAGCACTGGGGAAAGGCAGGCAGAGAATTCCCTGCTAGCACCTTCTCTGTGCTTGTTCACATTGCTTCGCAGAATCGCTTTTGTCCAGAAAACAGTAACACTTGTTCAGAACGAAAGAAAGCACAGAGCCCCAGATTTTATGTTGTCCTGGAGAGCTTGCAGAGCACTGGGGAAAAGCAGGCAGAGAATTCCCTGCTAGCACCTTCTCTGTGCCTGTTCACATTGCTTCGCAGAATCGCTTTTGTGCAGAAAACAGTAACACTTGTTCAGAACGAAAAAAAGCACAGAGCCCCAGATTTTATGTTGTCCTGGAGAGCTTGCAGAGCACTGGGGAAAGGCAGGCAGAGAATTCCCTGCTAGCACCTTCTCTGTGCCTGTTCACATTGCTTCGCAGAAGCGCTTTTGTGCAGAAAACAGTAACACTTGTTCAGAACGAAAGAAAGCACAGAGCCCCAGATTTGCTGTGGTCCTGGAGAGCTTGCAGAGCACTGGGATAAGGCAGGCAGAGAATTCCCTGCTAGCACCTTCTCTGTGCCTGGGAAGCAGAAGTGTTCACATTGCTTCGCAGAATCGCTTTTGTGCAGAAAACAGTAACACTTGTTCAGAACGAAAGAAAGCACAGAGCCCCAGATTTGATGTTGTCCTGGAGAGCTTGCAGAGCACTGGGGAAAGGCAGGCAGAGAATTCCCTGCTAGCACCTTCTCTGTGCCTGTTCACATTGCTTCGCAGAATCGCTTTTGTGCAGAAAACAGTAACACTTGTTCAGAACGAAAGAAAGCACAGAGCCCCAGATTTGATGTTGTCCTGGAGAGCTTGCAGAGCACTGGGGAAAGGCAGGCAGAGAATTCCCTGCTAGCACCTTCTCTGTGCCTGGGAAGCAGAAGTGTTCACATTGCTTCGCAGAATCGCTTTTGTGCAGAAAACAGTAACACTTGTTCAGAACGAAAGAAAGCACAGAGCCCCAGATTTTATGTTGTCCTGGAGAGCTTGCAGAGCACTGGGATAAGGCAGGCAGAGAATTCCCTGCTAGCACCTTCTCTGTGAATGGGAAGCAGCAGTGTTCACATTGCTTCGCAGAATCGCTTTTGTGCAGAAAACAGTAACACTTGTTCAGAACGAAAGAAAGCACAGAGCCCCAGATTTGCTGTGGTCCTGGAGAGCTTGCAGAGCACTGGGATAAGGCAGGCAGAGAATTCCCTGCTAGCACCTTCTCTGTGCCTGGGAAGCAGAAGTGTTCACATTGCTTCGCAGAATCGCTTTTGTCCAGAAAACAGTAACACTTGCTCAGAACGAAAGAAAGCACAGAGCCCCAGATTTGATGTTGTCCTGGAGAGCTTGCAGAGCACTGGGGAAAGGCAGGCAGAGAATTCCCTGCTAGCACCTTCTCTGTGCCTGTTCACATTGCTTCGCACAATCGCTTTTGTGCAGAAAACAGTAACACTTGTTCAGAACGAAAGAAAGCACAGAGCCCCAGATTTGCTGTGGTCCTGGAGAGCTTGCAGAGCACTGGGATAAGGCAGGCAGAGAATTCCCTGCTAGCACCTTCTCTGTGCCTGGGAAGCAGAAGTGTTCACATTGCTTCGCAGAATCGCTTTTGTGCAGAAAACAGTAACACTTGTTCAGAACGAAAGAAAGCACAGAGCCCCAGATTCTATGTTGTCCTGGAGAGCGTGCAGAGCACTGGGGAAAGGCAGGCAGAGAATTCCATCCTAGCACCTTCTCTGTGCCTGGGAAGCAGAAGTGGTCACATTGCTTCGCAGAATCGCTTTTGTCCAGAAAACAGTAACACTTGCTCAGAACGAAAGAAAGCACAGAGCCCCAGATTTGCTGTTGTCCTGGAGAGCGTGCAGAGCACTGGGGAAAGGCAGGCAGAGAATTCCCTCCTAGCACCTTCTCTGTGCCTGTTCACATTGCTTCGCAGAATTGCTTTTGTGCAGAAAACAGTAACACTTGTTCAGAACGAAAGAAAGCACAGAGCCCCAGATTTGCTGTGGTCCTGGAGAGCTTGCAGAGCACTGGGGAAAGGCAGGCAGAGAATTCCCTGCTAGCACCTTCTCTGTGACTGGGAAGCAGAAGTGTTCACATTGCTTCGCAGAATCGCTTTTGTGCAGAAAACAGTAACACTTGTTCAGAACGAAAGAAAGCACAGAGCCCCAGATTCTATGTTGTCCTGGAGAGCGTGCAGAGCACTGGGGAAAGGCAGGCAGAGAATTCCCTGCTAGCACCTTCTCTGTGCCTGGGAAGCAGAAGTCTTCACATTGCTTCGCAGAATCGCTTTTGCGCAGAAAACAGTAACACTTGTTCAGAACGAAAGAAAGCACAGAGCGCCAGATTTTATGTTGTCCTGAGAGCTTGCAGAGTACTGGGGAAAGGCAGGCAGAGAATTCCCTGCTAGCACCTTCTCTGTGCTTGTTCACATTGCTTCGCAGAATCGCTTTTGTGCAGAAAACAGTAACACTTGTTCAGAACGAAAGAAAGCACAGAGCCCCAGATTTTATGTTGTCCTGGAGAGCTTGCAGAGCACTGGGGAAAAGCAGGCAGAGAATTCCCTGCTAGCACCTTCTCTGTGCCTGTTCACATTGCTTCGCAGAATCGCTTTTGTGCAGAAAACAGTAACACTTGTTCAGAACGAAAGAAAGCACAGAGCCCCAGATTTGATGTTGTCCTGGAGAGCTTGCAGAGCACTGGGGAAAGGCAGGCAGAGAATTCCCTGCTAGCACCTTCTCTGTGCCTGTTCACATTGCTTCGCACAATCGCTTTTGTGCAGAAAACAGTAACACTTGTTCAGAACGAAAGAAAGCACAGAGCCCCAGATTTGCTGTGGTCCTGGAGAGCTTGCAGAGCACTGGGGAAAGGCAGGCAGAGAATTCCCTGCTAGCACCTTCTCTGTGACTGGGAAGCAGAAGTGTTCACATTGCTTCGCAGAATCGCTTTTGTGCAGAAAACAGTAACACTTGTTCAGAACGAAAGAAAGCACAGAGCCCCAGATTCTATGTTGTCCTGGAGAGCGTGCAGAGCACTGGGGAAAGGCAGGCAGAGAATTCCCTGCTAGCACCTTCTCTGTGCCTGGGAAGCAGAAGTCTTCACATTGCTTCGCAGAATCGCTTTTGCGCAGAAAACAGTAACACTTGTTCAGAACGAAAGAAAGCACAGAGCCCCAGATTCTATGTTGTCCTGGAGAGCGTGCAGAGCACTGGGGAAAGGCAGGCAGAGAATTCCATCCTAGCACCTTCTCTGTGCCTGGGAAGCAGAAGTGGTCACATTGCTTCGCAGAATCGCTTTTGTCCAGAAAACAGTAACACTTGCTCAGAACGAAAGAAAGCACAGAGCCCCAGATTTGATGTTGTCCTGGAGAGCTTGCAGAGCACTGGGGAAAGGCAGGCAGAGAATTCCCTGCTAGCACCTTCTCTGTGCCTGTTCACATTGCTTCGCACAATCGCTTTTGTGCAGAAAACAGTAACACTTGTTCAGAACGAAAGAAAGCACAGAGCCCCAGATTTGCTGTGGTCCTGGAGAGCTTGCAGAGCACTGGGGAAAGGCAGGCAGAGAATTCCCTGCTAGCACCTTCTCTGTGACTGGGAAGCAGAAGTGTTCACATTGCTTCGCAGAATCGCTTTTGTGCAGAAAACAGTAACACTTGTTCAGAACGAAAGAAAGCACAGAGCCCCAGATTCTATGTTGTCCTGGAGAGCGTGCAGAGCACTGGGGAAAGGCAGGCAGAGAATTCCCTGCTAGCACCTTCTCTGTGCCTGGGAAGCAGAAGTCTTCACATTGCTTCGCAGAATCGCTTTTGCGCAGAAAACAGTAACACTTGTTCAGAACGAAAGAAAGCACAGAGCCCCAGATTCTATGTTGTCCTGGAGAGCGTGCAGAGCACTGGGGAAAGGCAGGCAGAGAATTCCATCCTAGCACCTTCTCTGTGCCTGGGAAGCAGAAGTGGTCACATTGCTTCGCAGAATCGCTTTTGTGCAGAAAACAGTAACACTTGCTCAGAACGAAAGAAAGCACAGAGCCCCAGATTTGCTGTTGTCCTGGAGAGCTTGCAGAGCACTGGGGAAAGGCAGGCAGAGAATTCCCTCCTAGCACCTTCTCTGTGCCTGTTCACATTGCTTCGCAGAATTGCTTTTGTGCAGAAAACAGTAACACTTGTTCAGAACGAAAGAAAGCACAGAGCCCCAGATTTGCTGTGGTCCTGGAGAGCTTGCAGAGCACTGGGGAAAGGCAGGCAGAGAATTCCCTGCTAGCACCTTCTCTGTGACTGGGAAGCAGAAGTGTTCACATTGCTTCGCAGAATCGCTTTTGTGCAGAAAACAGTAACACTTGTTCAGAACGAAAGAAAGCACAGAGCCCCAGATTCTATGTTGTCCTGGAGAGCGTGCAGAGCACTGGGGAAAGGCAGGCAGAGAATTCCCTGCTAGCACCTTCTCTGTGCCTGGGAAGCAGAAGTGTTCACATTGCTTCGCAGAATCGCTTTTGCGCAGAAAACAGTAACACTTGTTCAGAACGAAAGAAAGCACAGAGCGCCAGATTTTATGTTGTCCTGAGAGCTTGCAGAGCACTGGGGAAAAGCAGGCAGAGAATTCCCTGCTAGCACCTTCTCTGTGCTTGTTCACATTGCTTCGCAGAATCGCTTTTGTGCAGAAAACAGTAACACTTGTTCAGAACGAAAGAAAGCACAGAGCCCCAGATTTTATGTTGTCCTGGAGAGCTTGCAGAGCACTGGGGAAAAGCAGGCAGAGAATTCCCTGCTAGCACCTTCTCTGTGCCTGTTCACATTGCTTCGCAGAATCGCTTTTGTGCAGAAAACAGTAACACTTGTTCAGAACGAAAAAAAGCACAGAGCCCCAGATTTGATGTTGTCCTGGAGAGCTTGCAGAGCACTGGGGAAAGGCAGGCAGAGAATTCCCTGCTAGCACCTTCTCTGTGCCTGTTCACATTGCTTCGCACAATTGCTTTTGTGCAGAAAACAGTAACACTTGTTCAGAACGAAAGAAAGCACAGAGCCCCAGATTTGCTGTGGTCCTGGAGAGCTTGCAGAGCACTGGGGAAAGGCAGGCAGAGAATTCCCTGCTAGCACCTTCTCTGTGACTGGGAAGCAGAAGTGTTCACATTGCTTCGCAGAATCGCTTTTGTGCAGAAAACAGTAACACTTGTTCAGAACGAAAGAAAGCACAGAGCCCCAGATTCTATGTTGTCCTGGAGAGCGTGCAGAGCACTGGGGAAAGGCAGGCAGAGAATTCCCTCCTAGCACCTTCTCTGTGCCTGGGAAGCAGAAGTCTTCACATTGCTTCGCAGAATCGCTTTTGCGCAGAAAACAGTAACACTTGTTCAGAACGAAAGAAAGCACAGAGCGCCAGATTTTATGTTGGCCTGAGAGCTTGCAGAGCACTGGGGAAAGGCAGGCAGAGAATTCCCTGCTAGCACCTTCTCTGTGCTTGTTCACATTGCTTCGCAGAATCGCTTTTGTGCAGAAAACAGTAACACTTGTTCAGAACGAAAGAAAGCACAGAGCCCCAGATTTTATGTTGTCCTGGAGAGCTTGCAGAGCACTGGGGAAAAGCAGGCAGAGAATTCCCTGCTAGCACCTTCTCTGTGCCTGTTCACATTGCTTCGCAGAATCGCTTTTGTGCAGAAAACAGTAACACTTGTTCAGAACGAAAAAAAGCACAGAGCCCCAGATTTTATGTTGTCCTGGAGAGCTTGCAGAGCACTGGGGAAAGGCAGGCAGAGAATTCCCTGCTAGCACCTTCTCTGTGCCTGGGAAGCAGAAGTGTTCACATTGCTTCGCAGAATCGCTTTTGTGCAGAAAACAGTAACACTTGTTCAGAACGAAAGAAAGCACAGAGCCCCAGATTTTATGTTGTCCTGGAGAGCTTGCAGAGCACTGGGATAAGGCAGGCAGAGAATTCCCTGCTAGCACCTTCTCTGTGAATGGGAAGCAGAAGTGTTCACATTGCTTCGCAGAATCGCTTTTGTGCAGAAAACAGTAACACTTGTTCAGAACGAAAGAAAGCACAGAGCCCCAGATTTGCTGTGGTCCTGGAGAGCTTGCAGAGCACTGGGATAAGGCAGGCAGAGAATTCCCTGCTAGCACCTTCTCTGTGCCTGGGAAGCAGAAGTGTTCACATTGCTTCGCAGAATCGCTTTTGTCCAGAAAACAGTAACACTTGCTCAGAACGAAAGAAAGCACAGAGCCCCAGATTTGATGTTGTCCTGGAGAGCTTGCAGAGCACTGGGGAAAGGCAGGCAGAGAATTCCCTGCTAGCACCTTCTCTGTGCCTGTTCACATTGCTTCGCACAATCGCTTTTGTGCAGAAAACAGTAACACTTGTTCAGAACGAAAGAAAGCACAGAGCCCCAGATTTGCTGTGGTCCTGGAGAGCTTGCAGAGCACTGGGATAAGGCAGGCAGAGAATTCCCTGCTAGCACCTTCTCTGTGCCTGGGAAGCAGAAGTGTTCACATTGCTTCGCAGAATCGCTTTTGTGCAGAAAACAGTAACACTTGTTCAGAACGAAAGAAAGCACAGAGCCCCAGATTCTATGTTGTCCTGGAGAGCGTGCAGAGCACTGGGGAAAGGCAGGCAGAGAATTCCATCCTAGCACCTTCTCTGTGCCTGGGAAGCAGAAGTGGTCACATTGCTTCGCAGAATCGCTTTTGTCCAGAAAACAGTAACACTTGCTCAGAACGAAAGAAAGCACAGAGCCCCAGATTTGCTGTTGTCCTGGAGAGCGTGCAGAGCACTGGGGAAAGGCAGGCAGAGAATTCCCTCCTAGCACCTTCTCTGTGCCTGTTCACATTGCTTCGCAGAATTGCTTTTGTGCAGAAAACAGTAACACTTGTTCAGAACGAAAGAAAGCACAGAGCCCCAGATTTGCTGTGGTCCTGGAGAGCTTGCAGAGCACTGGGGAAAGGCAGGCAGAGAATTCCCTGCTAGCACCTTCTCTGTGACTGGGAAGCAGAAGTGTTCACATTGCTTCGCAGAATCGCTTTTGTGCAGAAAACAGTAACACTTGTTCAGAACGAAAGAAAGCACAGAGCCCCAGATTCTATGTTGTCCTGGAGAGCGTGCAGAGCACTGGGGAAAGGCAGGCAGAGAATTCCCTGCTAGCACCTTCTCTGTGCCTGGGAAGCAGAAGTCTTCACATTGCTTCGCAGAATCGCTTTTGCGCAGAAAACAGTAACACTTGTTCAGAACGAAAGAAAGCACAGAGCGCCAGATTTTATGTTGTCCTGAGAGCTTGCAGAGTACTGGGGAAAGGCAGGCAGAGAATTCCCTGCTAGCACCTTCTCTGTGCTTGTTCACATTGCTTCGCAGAATCGCTTTTGTGCAGAAAACAGTAACACTTGTTCAGAACGAAAGAAAGCACAGAGCCCCAGATTTTATGTTGTCCTGGAGAGCTTGCAGAGCACTGGGGAAAAGCAGGCAGAGAATTCCCTGCTAGCACCTTCTCTGTGCCTGTTCACATTGCTTCGCAGAATCGCTTTTGTGCAGAAAACAGTAACACTTGTTCAGAACGAAAGAAAGCACAGAGCCCCAGATTTGATGTTGTCCTGGAGAGCTTGCAGAGCACTGGGGAAAGGCAGGCAGAGAATTCCCTGCTAGCACCTTCTCTGTGCCTGTTCACATTGCTTCGCACAATCGCTTTTGTGCAGAAAACAGTAACACTTGTTCAGAACGAAAGAAAGCACAGAGCCCCAGATTTGCTGTGGTCCTGGAGAGCTTGCAGAGCACTGGGGAAAGGCAGGCAGAGAATTCCCTGCTAGCACCTTCTCTGTGCCTGGGAAGCAGAAGTGTTCACATTGCTTCGCAGAATCGCTTTTGTGCAGAAAACAGTAACACTTGTTCAGAACGAAAGAAAGCACAGAGCCCCAGATTCTATGTTGTCCTGGAGAGCGTGCAGAGCACTGGGGAAAGGCAGGCAGAGAATTCCATCCTAGCACCTTCTCTGTGCCTGGGAAGCAGAAGTGGTCACATTGCTTCGCAGAATCGCTTTTGTCCAGAAAACAGTAACACTTGCTCAGAACGAAAGAAAGCACAGAGCCCCAGATTTGCTGTTGTCCTGGAGAGCGTGCAGAGCACTGGGGAAAGGCAGGCAGAGAATTCCCTCCTAGCACCTTCTCTGTGCCTGTTCACATTGCTTCGCAGAATTGCTTTTGTGCAGAAAACAGTAACACTTGTTCAGAACGAAAGAAAGCACAGAGCCCCAGATTTGCTGTGGTCCTGGAGAGCTTGCAGAGCACTGGGGAAAGGCAGGCAGAGAATTCCCTGCTAGCACCTTCTCTGTGACTGGGAAGCAGAAGTGTTCACATTGCTTCGCAGAATCGCTTTTGTGCAGAAAACAGTAACACTTGTTCAGAACGAAAGAAAGCACAGAGCCCCAGATTCTATGTTGTCCTGGAGAGCGTGCAGAGCACTGGGGAAAGGCAGGCAGAGAATTCCCTGCTAGCACCTTCTCTGTGCCTGGGAAGCAGAAGTCTTCACATTGCTTCGCAGAATCGCTTTTGCGCAGAAAACAGTAACACTTGTTCAGAACGAAAGAAAGCACAGAGCGCCAGATTTTATGTTGTCCTGAGAGCTTGCAGAGTACTGGGGAAAGGCAGGCAGAGAATTCCCTGCTAGCACCTTCTCTGTGCTTGTTCACATTGCTTCGCAGAATCGCTTTTGTGCAGAAAACAGTAACACTTGTTCAGAACGAAAGAAAGCACAGAGCCCCAGATTTTATGTTGTCCTGGAGAGCTTGCAGAGCACTGGGGAAAAGCAGGCAGAGAATTCCCTGCTAGCACCTTCTCTGTGCCTGTTCACATTGCTTCGCAGAATCGCTTTTGTGCAGAAAACAGTAACACTTGTTCAGAACGAAAGAAAGCACAGAGCCCCAGATTTGATGTTGTCCTGGAGAGCTTGCAGAGCACTGGGGAAAGGCAGGCAGAGAATTCCCTGCTAGCACCTTCTCTGTGCCTGTTCACATTGCTTCGCACAATCGCTTTTGTGCAGAAAACAGTAACACTTGTTCAGAACGAAAGAAAGCACAGAGCCCCAGATTTGCTGTGGTCCTGGAGAGCTTGCAGAGCACTGGGGAAAGGCAGGCAGAGAATTCCCTGCTAGCACCTTCTCTGTGACTGGGAAGCAGAAGTGTTCACATTGCTTCGCAGAATCGCTTTTGTGCAGAAAACAGTAACACTTGTTCAGAACGAAAGAAAGCACAGAGCCCCAGATTCTATGTTGTCCTGGAGAGCGTGCAGAGCACTGGGGAAAGGCAGGCAGAGAATTCCCTGCTAGCACCTTCTCTGTGCCTGGGAAGCAGAAGTCTTCACATTGCTTCGCAGAATCGCTTTTGCGCAGAAAACAGTAACACTTGTTCAGAACGAAAGAAAGCACAGAGCCCCAGATTCTATGTTGTCCTGGAGAGCGTGCAGAGCACTGGGGAAAGGCAGGCAGAGAATTCCATCCTAGCACCTTCTCTGTGCCTGGGAAGCAGAAGTGGTCACATTGCTTCGCAGAATCGCTTTTGTCCAGAAAACAGTAACACTTGCTCAGAACGAAAGAAAGCACAGAGCCCCAGATTTGATGTTGTCCTGGAGAGCTTGCAGAGCACTGGGGAAAGGCAGGCAGAGAATTCCCTGCTAGCACCTTCTCT
Organism: Strix uralensis; assembly: GCF_047716275.1. Lineage (NCBI taxonomy): Eukaryota > Metazoa > Chordata > Aves > Strigiformes > Strigidae > Strix > Strix uralensis. Next base: position 153,640 of record NW_027436821.1, read on the forward strand.
GTGCCTGTTCACATTGCTTCGCACAATCGCTTTTGTGCAGAAAACAGTAACACTTGTTCAGAACGAAAGAAAGCACAGAGCCCCAGATTTGCTGTGGTCCTGGAGAGCTTGCAGAGCACTGGGGAAAGGCAGGCAGAGAATTCCCTGCTAGCACCTTCTCTGTGACTGGGAAGCAGAAGTGTTCACATTGCTTCGCAGAATCGCTTTTGTGCAGAAAACAGTAACACTTGTTCAGAACGAAAGAAAGCACAGAGCCCCAGATTCTATGTTGTCCTGGAGAGCGTGCAGAGCACTGGGGAAAGGCAGGCAGAGAATTCCCTGCTAGCACCTTCTCTGTGCCTGGGAAGCAGAAGTCTTCACATTGCTTCGCAGAATCGCTTTTGCGCAGAAAACAGTAACACTTGTTCAGAACGAAAGAAAGCACAGAGCCCCAGATTCTATGTTGTCCTGGAGAGCGTGCAGAGCACTGGGGAAAGGCAGGCAGAGAATTCCATCCTAGCACCTTCTCTGTGCCTGGGAAGCAGAAGTGGTCACATTGCTTCGCAGAATCGCTTTTGTCCAGAAAACAGTAACACTTGCTCAGAACGAAAGAAAGCACAGAGCCCCAGATTTGCTGTTGTCCTGGAGAGCTTGCAGAGCACTGGGGAAAGGCAGGCAGAGAATTCCCTCCTAGCACCTTCTCTGTGCCTGTTCACATTGCTTCGCAGAATTGCTTTTGTGCAGAAAACAGTAACACTTGTTCAGAACGAAAGAAAGCACAGAGCCCCAGATTTGCTGTGGTCCTGGAGAGCTTGCAGAGCACTGGGGAAAGGCAGGCAGAGAATTCCCTCCTAGCACCTTCTCTGTGCCTGTTCACATTGCTTCGCAGAATCGCTTTTGTGCAGAAAACAGTAACACTTGTTCAGAACGAAAGAAAGCACAGAGCCCCAGATTCTATGTTGTCCTGGAGAGCGTGCAGAGCACTGGGGAAAGGCAGGCAGAGAATTCCCTGCTAGCACCTTCTCTGTGCCTGGGAAGCAGAAGTGTTCACATTGCTTCGCAGAATCGCTTTTGCGCAGAAAACAGTAACACTTGTTCAGAACGAAAGAAAGCACAGAGCGCCAGATTTTATGTTGTCCTGAGAGCTTGCAGAGCACTGGGGAAAAGCAGGCAGAGAATTCCCTGCTAGCACCTTCTCTGTGCTTGTTCACATTGCTTCGCAGAATCGCTTTTGTGCAGAAAACAGTAACACTTGTTCAGAACGAAAGAAAGCACAGAGCCCCAGATTTTATGTTGTCCTGGAGAGCTTGCAGAGCACTGGGGAAAAGCAGGCAGAGAATTCCCTGCTAGCACCTTCTCTGTGCCTGTTCACATTGCTTCGCAGAATCGCTTTTGTGCAGAAAACAGTAACACTTGTTCAGAACGAAAAAAAGCACAGAGCCCCAGATTTGATGTTGTCCTGGAGAGCTTGCAGAGCACTGGGGAAAGGCAGGCAGAGAATTCCCTGCTAGCACCTTCTCTGTGCCTGTTCACATTGCTTCGCACAATTGCTTTTGTGCAGAAAACAGTAACACTTGTTCAGAACGAAAGAAAGCACAGAGCCCCAGATTTGCTGTGGTCCTGGAGAGCTTGCAGAGCACTGGGGAAAGGCAGGCAGAGAATTCCCTGCTAGCACCTTCTCTGTGACTGGGAAGCAGAAGTGTTCACATTGCTTCGCAGAATCGCTTTTGTGCAGAAAACAGTAACACTTGTTCAGAACGAAAGAAAGCACAGAGCCCCAGATTCTATGTTGTCCTGGAGAGCGTGCAGAGCACTGGGGAAAGGCAGGCAGAGAATTCCCTCCTAGCACCTTCTCTGTGCCTGGGAAGCAGAAGTCTTCACATTGCTTCGCAGAATCGCTTTTGCGCAGAAAACAGTAACACTTGTTCAGAACGAAAGAAAGCACAGAGCGCCAGATTTTATGTTGGCCTGAGAGCTTGCAGAGCACTGGGGAAAGGCAGGCAGAGAATTCCCTGCTAGCACCTTCTCTGTGCTTGTTCACATTGCTTCGCAGAATCGCTTTTGTGCAGAAAACAGTAACACTTGTTCAGAACGAAAGAAAGCACAGAGCCCCAGATTTTATGTTGTCCTGGAGAGCTTGCAGAGCACTGGGGAAAAGCAGGCAGAGAATTCCCTGCTAGCACCTTCTCTGTGCCTGTTCACATTGCTTCGCAGAATCGCTTTTGTGCAGAAAACAGTAACACTTGTTCAGAACGAAAAAAAGCACAGAGCCCCAGATTTTATGTTGTCCTGGAGAGCTTGCAGAGCACTGGGGAAAGGCAGGCAGAGAATTCCCTGCTAGCACCTTCTCTGTGCCTGTTCACATTGCTTCGCAGAAGCGCTTTTGTGCAGAAAACAGTAACACTTGTTCAGAACGAAAGAAAGCACAGAGCCCCAGATTTGCTGTGGTCCTGGAGAGCTTGCAGAGCACTGGGATAAGGCAGGCAGAGAATTCCCTGCTAGCACCTTCTCTGTGCCTGGGAAGCAGAAGTGTTCACATTGCTTCGCAGAATCGCTTTTGTGCAGAAAACAGTAACACTTGTTCAGAACGAAAGAAAGCACAGAGCCCCAGATTTTATGTTGTCCTGGAGAGCTTGCAGAGCACTGGGGAAAGGCAGGCAGAGAATTCCCTGCTAGCACCTTCTCTGTGCCTGTTCACATTGCTTCGCAGAATCGCTTTTGTGCAGAAAACAGTAACACTTGTTCAGAACGAAAGAAAGCACAGAGCCCCAGATTTGCTGTGGTCCTGGAGAGCTTGCAGAGCACTGGGATAAGGCAGGCAGAGAATTCCCTGCTAGCACCTTCTCTGTGCCTGGGAAGCAGAAGTGTTCACATTGCTTCGCAAAATCGCTTTTGTGCAGAAAACAGTAACACTTGTTCAGAACGAAAGAAAGCACAGAGCCCCAGATTCTATGTTGTCCTGGAGAGCGTGCAGAGCACTGGGGAAAGGCAGGCAGAGAATTCCCTGCTAGCACCTTCTCTGTGCCTGGGAAGCAGAAGTCTTCACATTGCTTCGCAGAATCGCTTTTGCGCAGAAAACAGTAACACTTGTTCAGAACGAAAGAAAGCACAGAGCGCCAGATTTTATGTTGTCCTGGAGAGCGTGCAGAGTACTGGGGAAAGGCAGGCAGAGAATTCCCTGCTAGCACCTTCTCTGTGCTTGTTCACATTGCTTCGCAGAATCGCTTTTGTGCAGAAAACAGTAACACTTGTTCAGAACGAAAGAAAGCACAGAGCCCCAGATTTGATGTTGTCCTGGAGAGCTTGCAGAGCACTGGGGAAAGGCAGGCAGAGAATTCCCTGCTAGCACCTTCTCTGTGCCTGGGAAGCAGAAGTGTTCACATTGCTTCGCAGAATCGCTTTTGTGCAGAAAACAGTAACACTTGTTCAGAACGAAAGAAAGCACAGAGCCCCAGATTTTATGTTGTCCTGGAGAGCTTGCAGAGCACTGGGATAAGGCAGGCAGAGAATTCCCTGCTAGCACCTTCTCTGTGAATGGGAAGCAGAAGTGTTCACATTGCTTCGCAGAATCGCTTTTGTGCAGAAAACAGTAACACTTGTTCAGAACGAAAGAAAGCACAGAGCCCCAGATTTGCTGTGGTCCTGGAGAGCTTGCAGAGCACTGGGATAAGGCAGGCAGAGAATTCCCTGCTAGCACCTTCTCTGTGCCTGGGAAGCAGAAGTGTTCACATTGCTTCGCAGAATCGCTTTTGTCCAGAAAACAGTAACACTTGCTCAGAACGAAAGAAAGCACAGAGCCCCAGATTTGATGTTGTCCTGGAGAGCTTGCAGAGCACTGGGGAAAGGCAGGCAGAGAATTCCCTGCTAGCACCTTCTCTGTGCCTGTTCACATTGCTTCGCAGAATCGCTTTTGTGCAGAAAACAGTAACACTTGTTCAGAACGAAAGAAAGCACAGAGCCCCAGATTTGCTGTGGTCCTGGAGAGCTTGCAGAGCACTGGGATAAGGCAGGCAGAGAATTCCCTGCTAGCACCTTCTCTGTGCCTGGGAAGCAGAAGTGTTCACATTGCTTCGCAGAATCGCTTTTGTGCAGAAAACAGTAACACTTGTTCAGAACGAAAGAAAGCACAGAGCCCCAGATTCTATGTTGTCCTGGAGAGCGTGCAGAGCACTGGGGAAAGGCAGGCAGAGAATTCCATCCTAGCACCTTCTCTGTGCCTGGGAAGCAGAAGTGGTCACATTGCTTCGCAGAATCGCTTTTGTCCAGAAAACAGTAACACTTGCTCAGAACGAAAGAAAGCACAGAGCCCCAGATTTGCTGTTGTCCTGGAGAGCGTGCAGAGCACTGGGGAAAGGCAGGCAGAGAATTCCCTCCTAGCACCTTCTCTGTGCCTGTTCACATTGCTTCGCAGAATTGCTTTTGTGCAGAAAACAGTAACACTTGTTCAGAACGAAAGAAAGCACAGAGCCCCAGATTCTATGTTGTCCTGGAGAGCGTGCAGAGCACTGGGGAAAGGCAGGCAGAGAATTCCCTGCTAGCACCTTCTCTGTGCCTGGGAAGCAGAAGTCTTCACATTGCTTCGCAGAATCGCTTTTGCGCAGAAAACAGTAACACTTGTTCAGAACGAAAGAAAGCACAGAGCCCCAGATTTTATGTTGTCCTGAGAGCTTGCAGAGTACTGGGGAAAGGCAGGCAGAGAATTCCCTGCTAGCACCTTCTCTGTGCTTGTTCACATTGCTTCGCAGAATCGCTTTTGTGCAGAAAACAGTAACACTTGTTCAGAACGAAAGAAAGCACAGAGCCCCAGATTTTATGTTGTGCTGGAGAGCTTGCAGAGCACTGGGGAAAAGCAGGCAGAGAATTCCCTGCTAGCACCTTCTCTGTGCCTGTTCACATTGCTTCGCAGAATCGCTTTTGTGCAGAAAACAGTAACACTTGTTCAGAACGAAAGAAAGCACAGAGCCCCAGATTTGATGTTGTCCTGGAGAGCTTGCAGAGCACTGGGGAAAGGCAGGCAGAGAATTCCCTGCTAGCACCTTCTCTGTGCCTGTTCACATTGCTTCGCACAATCGCTTTTGTGCAGAAAACAGTAACACTTGTTCAGAACGAAAGAAAGCACAGAGCCCCAGATTCTATGTTGTCCTGGAGAGCGTGCAGAGCACTGGGGAAAGGCAGGCAGAGAATTCCATCCTAGCACCTTCTCTGTGCCTGGGAAGCAGAAGTGGTCACATTGCTTCGCAGAATCGCTTTTGTCCAGAAAACAGTAACACTTGCTCAGAACGAAAGAAAGCACAGAGCCCCAGATTTGCTGTTGTCCTGGAGAGCGTGCAGAGCACTGGGGAAAGGCAGGCAGAGAATTCCCTCCTAGCACCTTCTCTGTGCCTGTTCACATTGCTTCGCAGAATTGCTTTTGTGCAGAAAACAGTAACACTTGTTCAGAACGAAAGAAAGCACAGAGCCCCAGATTCTATGTTGTCCTGGAGAGCGTGCAGAGCACTGGGGAAAGGCAGGCAGAGAATTCCCTCCTAGCACCTTCTCTGTGCCTGGGAAGCAGAAGTCTTCACATTGCTTCGCAGAATCGCTTTTGCGCAGAAAACAGTAACACTTGTTCAGAACGAAAGAAAGCACAGAGCCCCAGATTTTATGTTGTCCTGAGAGCTTGCAGAGTACTGGGGAAAGGCAGGCAGAGAATTCCCTGCTAGCACCTTCTCTGTGCTTGTTCACATTGCTTCGCAGAATCGCTTTTGTGCAGAAAACAGTAACACTTGTTCAGAACGAAAGAAAGCACAGAGCCCCAGATTTTATGTTGTGCTGGAGAGCTTGCAGAGCACTGGGGAAAAGCAGGCAGAGAATTCCCTGCTAGCACCTTCTCTGTGCCTGTTCACATTGCTTCGCAGAATCGCTTTTGTGCAGAAAACAGTAACACTTGTTCAGAACGAAAGAAAGCACAGAGCCCCAGATTTGATGTTGTCCTGGAGAGCTTGCAGAGCACTGGGGAAAGGCAGGCAGAGAATTCCCTGCTAGCACCTTCTCTGTGCCTGTTCACATTGCTTCGCACAATCGCTTTTGTGCAGAAAACAGTAACACTTGTTCAGAACGAAAGAAAGCACAGAGCCCCAGATTTGCTGTGGTCCTGGAGAGCTTGCAGAGCACTGGGGAAAGGCAGGCAGAGAATTCCCTGCTAGCACCTTCTCTGTGACTGGGAAGCAGAAGTGTTCACATTGCTTCGCAGAATCGCTTTTGTGCAGAAAACAGTAACACTTGTTCAGAACGAAAGAAAGCACAGAGCCCCAGATTCTATGTTGTCCTGGAGAGCGTGCAGAGCACTGGGGAAAGGCAGGCAGAGAATTCCCTGCTAGCACCTTCTCTGTGCCTGGGAAGCAGAAGTCTTCACATTGCTTCGCAGAATCGCTTTTGCGCAGAAAACAGTAACACTTGTTCAGAACGAAAGAAAGCACAGAGCCCCAGATTCTATGTTGTCCTGGAGAGCGTGCAGAGCACTGGGGAAAGGCAGGCAGAGAATTCCATCCTAGCACCTTCTCTGTGCCTGGGAAGCAGAAGTGGTCACATTGCTTCGCAGAATCGCTTTTGTCCAGAAAACAGTAACACTTGCTCAGAACGAAAGAAAGCACAGAGCCCCAGATTTGATGTTGTCCTGGAGAGCTTGCAGAGCACTGGGGAAAGGCAGGCAGAGAATTCCCTGCTAGCACCTTCTCTGTGCCTGTTCACATTGCTTCGCACAATCGCTTTTGTGCAGAAAACAGTAACACTTGTTCAGAACGAAAGAAAGCACAGAGCCCCAGATTTGCTGTGGTCCTGGAGAGCTTGCAGAGCACTGGGGAAAGGCAGGCAGAGAATTCCCTGCTAGCACCTTCTCTGTGACTGGGAAGCAGAAGTGTTCACATTGCTTCGCAGAATCGCTTTTGTGCAGAAAACAGTAACACTTGTTCAGAACGAAAGAAAGCACAGAGCCCCAGATTCTATGTTGTCCTGGAGAGCGTGCAGAGCACTGGGGAAAGGCAGGCAGAGAATTCCCTGCTAGCACCTTCTCTGTGCCTGGGAAGCAGAAGTCTTCACATTGCTTCGCAGAATCGCTTTTGCGCAGAAAACAGTAACACTTGTTCAGAACGAAAGAAAGCACAGAGCGCCAGATTTTATGTTGGCCTGAGAGCTTGCAGAGCACTGGGGAAAGGCAGGCAGAGAATTCCCTGCTAGCACCTTCTCTGTGCTTGTTCACATTGCTTCGCAGAATCGCTTTTGTGCAGAAAACAGTAACACTTGTTCAGAACGAAAGAAAGCACAGAGCCCCAGATTTTATGTTGTCCTGGAGAGCTTGCAGAGCACTGGGGAAAAGCAGGCAGAGAATTCCCTGCTAGCACCTTCTCTGTGCCTGTTCACATTGCTTCGCAGAATCGCTTTTGTGCAGAAAACAGTAACACTTGTTCAGAACGAAAAAAAGCACAGAGCCCCAGATTTTATGTTGTCCTGGAGAGCTTGCAGAGCACTGGGGAAAGGCAGGCAGAGAATTCCCTGCTAGCACCTTCTCTGTGCCTGTTCACATTGCTTCGCAGAATCGCTTTTGTGCAGAAAACAGTAACACTTGTTCAGAACGAAAGAAAGCACAGAGCCCCAGATTTGCTGTTGTCCTGGAGAGCTTGCAGAGCACTGGGGAAAGGCAGGCAGAGAATTCCCTGCTAGCACCTTCTCTGTGCCTGTTCACATTGCTTCGCAGAATTGTTTTTGTGCAGAAAACACTCACACTTGTTCAGAACGAAAGAAAGCAGAGAGCCCCAGATTTGCTGTGGTCCTGGAGAGCTTGCAGAGCACTGGGATAAGGCAGGCAGAGAATTCCCTGCTAGCACCTTCTCTGTGCCTGGGAAGCAGAAGTGTTCACATTGCTTCGCAGAATCGCTTTTGTGCAGAAAACAGTAACACTTGTTCAGAACGAAAGAAAGCACAGAGCCCCAGATTCTATGTTGTCCTGGAGAGCGTGCAGAGCACTGGGGAAAGGCAGGCAGAGAATTCCCTCCTAGCGCCTTCTCTGTGCCTGGGAAGCAGAAGTGGTCACATTGCTTCGCAGAATCGCTTTTGTCCAGAAAACAGTAACACTTGCTCAGAACGAAAGAAAGCACAGAGCCCCAGATTTGCTGTTGTCCTGGAGAGCTTGCAGAGCACTGGGGAAAGGCAGGCAGAGAATTCCCTCCTAGCACCTTCTCTGTGCCTGTTCACATTGCTTCGCAGAATTGCTTTTGTGCAGAAAACAGTAACACTTGTTCAGAACGAAAGAAAGCACAGAGCCCCAGATTTGCTGTGGTCCTGGAGAGCTTGCAGAGCACTGGGATAAGGCAGGCAGAGAATTCCCTGCTAGCACCTTCTCTGTGCCTGGGAAGCAGAAGTGTTCACATTGCTTCGCAGAATCGCTTATGTGCAGAAAACAGTAACACTTGTTCAGAACGAAAGAAAGCACAGAGCCCCAGATTCTATGCTGTCCTGGAGAGCGTGCAGAGCACTGGGGAAAGGCAGGCAGAGAATTCCCTGCTAGCACCTTCTCTGTGCCTGGGAAGCAGAAGTGTTCACATTGCTTCGCAGAATCGCTGTTGTGCAGAAAACAGTAACACTTGTTCAGAACGAAAGAAAGCACAGAGCCCCAGATTTGCTGTGGTCCTGGAGAGCTTGCAGAGCACTGGGGAAAGGCAGGCAGAGAATTCCCTGCTAGCACCTTCTCTGTGACTGGGAAGCAGAAGTGTTCACATTGCTTCGCAGAATCGCTTTTGTGCAGAAAACAGTAACACTTGTTCAGAACGAAAGAAAGCACAGAGCCCCAGATTTGCTGTGGTCCTGGAGAGCTTGCAGAGCACTGGGATAAGGCAGGCAGAGAATTCCCTGCTAGCACCTTCTCTGTGCCTGGGAAGCAGAAGTGTTCACATTGCTTCGCAGAATCGCTTTTGTCCAGAAAACAGTAACACTTGCTCAGAACGAAAGAAAGCACAGAGCCCCAGATTTGATGTTGTCCTGGAGAGCTTGCAGAGCACTGGGGAAAGGCAGGCAGAGAATTCCCTGCTAGCACCTTCTCTGTGCCTGTTCACATTGCTTCGCAGAATCGCTTTTGTGCAGAAAACAGTAACACTTGTTCAGAACGAAAGAAAGCACAGAGCCCCAGATTTGCTGTGGTCCTGGAGAGCTTGCAGAGCACTGGGATAAGGCAGGCAGAGAATTCCCTGCTAGCACCTTCTCTGTGCCTGGGAAGCAGAAGTGTTCACATTGCTTCGCAGAATCGCTTTTGTGCAGAAAACAGTAACACTTGTTCAGAACGAAAGAAAGCACAGAGCCCCAGATTCTATGTTGTCCTGGAGAGCGTGCAGAGCACTGGGGAAAGGCAGGCAGAGAATTCCATCCTAGCACCTTCTCTGTGCCTGGGAAGCAGAAGTGGTCACATTGCTTCGCAGAATCGCTTTTGTCCAGAAAACAGTAACACTTGCTCAGAACGAAAGAAAGCACAGAGCCCCAGATTTGCTGTTGTCCTGGAGAGCGTGCAGAGCACTGGGGAAAGGCAGGCAGAGAATTCCCTGCTAGCACCTTCTCTGTGCCTGTTCACATTGCTTCGCAGAATTGCTTTTGTGCAGAAAACAGTAACACTTGTTCAGAACGAAAGAAAGCACAGAGCCCCAGATTTGCTGTGGTCCTGGAGAGCTTGCAGAGCACTGGGGAAAGGCAGGCAGAGAATTCCCTGCTAGCACCTTCTCTGTGACTGGGAAGCAGAAGTGTTCACATTGCTTCGCAGAATCGCTTTTGTGCAGAAAACAGTAACACTTGTTCAGAACGAAAGAAAGCACAGAGCCCCAGATTCTATGTTGTCCTGGAGAGCGTGCAGAGCACTGGGGAAAGGCAGGCAGAGAATTCCCTGCTAGCACCTTCTCTGTGCCTGGGAAGCAGAAGTGTTCACATTGCTTCGCAGAATCGCTGTTGTGCAGAAAACAGTAACACTTGTTCAGAACGAAAGAAAGCACAGAGCCCCAGATTTGCTGTGGTCCTGGAGAGCTTGCAGAGCACTGGGGAAAGGCAGGCAGAGAATTCCCTGCTAGCACCTTCTCTGTGACTGGGAAGCAGAAGTGTTCACATTGCTTCGCAGAATCGCTTTTGTGCAGAAAACAGTAACACTTGTTCAGAACGAAAGAAAGCACAGAGCCCCAGATTTGCTGTGGTCCTGGAGAGCTTGCAGAGCACTGGGATAAGGCAGGCAGAGAATTCCCTGCTAGCACCTTCTCTGTGCCTGGGAAGCAGAAGTGTTCACATTGCTTCGCAGAATCGCTTTTGTCCAGAAAACAGTAACACTTGCTCAGAACGAAAGAAAGCACAGAGCCCCAGATTTGATGTTGTCCTGGAGAGCTTGCAGAGCACTGGGGAAAGGCAGGCAGAGAATTCCCTGCTAGCACCTTCTCTGTGCCTGTTCACATTGCTTCGCAGAATCGCTTTTGTGCAGAAAACAGTAACACTTGTTCAGAACGAAAGAAAGCACAGAGCCCCAGATTTGCTGTGGTCCTGGAGAGCTTGCAGAGCACTGGGATAAGGCAGGCAGAGAATTCCCTGCTAGCACCTTCTCTGTGCCTGGGAAGCAGAAGTGTTCACATTGCTTCGCAGAATCGCTTTTGTGCAGAAAACAGTAACACTTGTTCAGAACGAAAGAAAGCACAGAGCCCCAGATTCTATGTTGTCCTGGAGAGCGTGCAGAGCACTGGGGAAAGGCAGGCAGAGAATTCCATCCTAGCACCTTCTCTGTGCCTGGGAAGCAGAAGTGGTCACATTGCTTCGCAGAATCGCTTTTGTCCAGAAAACAGTAACACTTGCTCAGAACGAAAGAAAGCACAGAGCCCCAGATTTGCTGTTGTCCTGGAGAGCGTGCAGAGCACTGGGGAAAGGCAGGCAGAGAATTCCCTCCTAGCACCTTCTCTGTGCCTGTTCACATTGCTTCGCACAATCGCTTTTGTGCAGAAAACAGTAACACTTGTTCAGAACGAAAGAAAGCACAGAGCCCCAGATTTGCTGTGGTCCTGGAGAGCTTGCAGAGCACTGGGGAAAGGCAGGCAGAGAATTCCCTGCTAGCACCTTCTCTGTGACTGGGAAGCAGAAGTGTTCACATTGCTTCGCAGAATCGCTTTTGTGCAGAAAACAGTAACACTTGTTCAGAACGAAAGAAAGCACAGAGCCCCAGATTCTATGTTGTCCTGGAGAGCGTGCAGAGCACTGGGGAAAGGCAGGCAGAGAATTCCCTGCTAGCACCTTCTCTGTGCCTGGGAAGCAGAAGTCTTCACATTGCTTCGCAGAATCGCTTTTGCGCAGAAAACAGTAACACTTGTTCAGAACGAAAGAAAGCACAGAGCCCCAGATTCTATGTTGTCCTGGAGAGCGTGCAGAGCACTGGGGAAAGGCAGGCAGAGAATTCCCTGCTAGCACCTTCTCTGTGCCTGGGAAGCAGAAGTGGTCACATTGCTTCGCAGAATTGCTTTTGTGCAGAAAACAGTAACACTTGTTCAGAACGAAAGAAAGCACAGAGCCCCAGATTTGCTGTGGTCCTGGAGAGCTTGCAGAGCACTGGGGAAAGGCAGGCAGAGAATTCCCTGCTAGCACCTTCTCTGTGACTGGGAAGCAGAAGTGTTCACATTGCTTCGCAGAATCGCTTTTGTGCAGAAAACAGTAACACTTGTTCAGAACGAAAGAAAGCACAGAGCCCCAGATTCTATGTTGTCCTGGAGAGCGTGCAGAGCACTGGGGAAAGGCAGGCAGAGAATTCCCTGCTAGCACCTTCTCTGTGCCTGGGAAGCAGAAGTCTTCACATTGCTTCGCAGAATCGCTTTTGCGCAGAAAACAGTAACACTTGTTCAGAACGAAAGAAAGCACAGAGCGCCAGATTTTATGTTGTCCTGAGAGCTTGCAGAGCACTGGGGAAAAGCAGGCAGAGAATTCCCTGCTAGCACCTTCTCTGTGCTTGTTCACATTGCTTCGCAGAATCGCTTTTGTGCAGAAAACAGTAACACTTGTTCAGAACGAAAGAAAGCACAGAGCCCCAGATTTTATGTTGTCCTGGAGAGCTTGCAGAGCACTGGGGAAAAGCAGGCAGAGAATTCCCTGCTAGCACCTTCTCTGTGCCTGTTCACATTGCTTCGCAGAATCGCTTTTGTGCAGAAAACAGTAACACTTGTTCAGAACGAAAAAAAGCACAGAGCCCCAGATTTGATGTTGTCCTGGAGAGCTTGCAGAGCACTGGGGAAAGGCAGGCAGAGAATTCCCTGCTAGCACCTTCTCTGTGCCTGTTCACATTGCTTCGCACAATTGCTTTTGTGCAGAAAACAGTAACACTTGTTCAGAACGAAAGAAAGCACAGAGCCCCAGATTTGCTGTGGTCCTGGAGAGCTTGCAGAGCACTGGGGAAAGGCAGGCAGAGAATTCCCTGCTAGCACCTTCTCTGTGACTGGGAAGCAGAAGTGTTCACATTGCTTCGCAGAATCGCTTTTGTGCAGAAAACAGTAACACTTGTTCAGAACGAAAGAAAGCACAGAGCCCCAGATTCTATGTTGTCCTGGAGAGCGTGCAGAGCACTGGGGAAAGGCAGGCAGAGAATTCCCTGCTAGCACCTTCTCTGTGCCTGGGAAGCAGAAGTCTTCACATTGCTTCGCAGAATCGCTTTTGCGCAGAAAACAGTAACACTTGTTCAGAACGAAAGAAAGCACAGAGCCCCAGATTTTATGTTGGCCTGAGAGCTTGCAGAGCACTGGGGAAAGGCAGGCAGAGAATTCCCTGCTAGCACCTTCTCTGTGCTTGTTCACATTGCTTCGCAGAATCGCTTTTGTGCAGAAAACAGTAACACTTGTTCAGAACGAAAGAAAGCACAGAGCCCCAGATTTTATGTTGTCCTGGAGAGCTTGCAGAGCACTGGGGAAAAGCAGGCAGAGAATTCCCTGCTAGCACCTTCTCTGTGCCTGTTCACATTGCTTCGCAGAATCGCTTTTGTGCAGAAAACAGTAACACTTGTTCAGAACGAAAAAAAGCACAGAGCCCCAGATTTTATGTTGTCCTGGAGAGCTTGCAGAGCACTGGGGAAAGGCAGGCAGAGAATTCCCTGCTAGCACCTTCTCTGTGCCTGTTCACATTGCTTCGCAGAAGCGCTTTTGTGCAGAAAACAGTAACACTTGTTCAGAACGAAAGAAAGCACAGAGCCCCAGATTTGCTGTGGTCCTGGAGAGCTTGCAGAGCACTGGGATAAGGCAGGCAGAGAATTCCCTGCTAGCACCTTCTCTGTGCCTGGGAAGCAGAAGTGTTCACATTGCTTCGCAGAATCGCTTTTGTGCAGAAAACAGTAACACTTGTTCAGAACGAAAGAAAGCACAGAGCCCCAGATTTGCTGTTGTCCTGGAGAGCTTGCAGAGCACTGGGGAAAAGCAGTCAGAGAATTCCCTGCTAGCACCTTCTCTGTGCCTGTTCACATTGCTTCGCACAATTGTTTTTGTGCAGAAAACACTCACACTTGTTCAGAACGAAAGAAAGCACAGAGCCCCAGATTCTATGTTGTCCTGGAGAGCTTGCAGAGCACTGGGATAAGGCAGGCAGAGAATTCCCTGCTAGCACCTTCTCTGTGCCTGGGAAGCAGAAGTGTTCACATTGCTTCGCAGAATCGCTTTTGTGCAGAAAACAGTAACACTTGTTCAGAACGAAAGAAAGCACAGAGCCCCAGATTCTATGTTGTCCTGGAGAGCGTGCAGAGCACTGGGGAAAGGCAGGCAGAGAATTCCCTCCTAGCGCCTTCTCTGTGCCTGGGAAGCAGAAGTGGTCACATTGCTTCGCAGAATCGCTTTTGTCCAGAAAACAGTAACACTTGCTCAGAACGAAAGAAAGCACAGAGCCCCAGATTTGCTGTTGTCCTGGAGAGCTTGCAGAGCACTGGGGAAAGGCAGGCAGAGAATTCCCTCCTAGCACCTTCTCTGTGCCTGTTCACATTGCTTCGCAGAATTGCTTTTGTGCAGAAAACAGTAACACTTGTTCAGAACGAAAGAAAGCACAGAGCCCCAGATTCTATGCTGTCCTGGAGAGCGTGCAGAGCACTGGGGAAAGGCAGGCAGAGAATTCCCTGCTAGCACCTTCTCTGTGCCTGGGAAGCAGAAGTGTTCACATTGCTTCGCAGAATCGCTTTTGTGCAGAAAACAGTAACACTTGTTCAGAACGAAAGAAAGCACAGAGCCCCAGATTCTATGTTGTCCTGGAGAGCATGCAGAGCACTGGGGAAAGGCAGGCAGAGAATTCCCTGCTAGCACCTTCTCTGTGCCTGGGAAGCAGAAGTGTTCACATTGCTTCGCAGAATCGCTTTTGTGCAGAAAACAGTAACACTTGTTCAGAACGAAAGAAAGCACAGAGCCCCAGATTTGATGTTGTCCTGGAGAGCTTGCAGAGCACTGGGGAAAGGCAGGCAGAGAATTCCCTGCTAGCACCTTCTCTGTGCCTGTTCACATTGCTTCGCAGAATCGCTTTTGTGCAGAAAACAGTAACACTTGTTCAGAACGAAAGAAAGCACAGAGCCCCAGATTTGCTGTGGTCCTGGAGAGCTTGCAGAGCACTGGGGAAAGGCAGGCAGAGAATTCCCTGCTAGCACCTTCTCTGTGCCTGTTCACATTGCTTCGCACAATCGCTTTTGTGCAGAAAACAGTAACACTTGTTCAGAACGAAAGAAAGCACAGAGCCCCAGATTTGCTGTGGTCCTGGAGAGCTTGCAGAGCACTGGGGAAAGGCAGGCAGAGAATTCCCTGCTAGCACCTTCTCTGTGCCTGGGAAGCAGAAGTGTTCACATTGCTTCGCAGAATCGCTTTTGTCCAGAAAACAGTAACACTTGTTCAGAACGAAAGAAAGCACAGAGCCCCAGATTCTATGTTGTCCTGGAGAGCGTGCAGAGCACTGGGGAAAGGCAGGCAGAGAATTCCCTGCTAGCACCTTCTCTGTGCCTGGGAAGCAGAAGTCTTCACATTGCTTCGCAGAATCGCTTTTGCGCAGAAAACAGTAACACTTGTTCAGAACGAAAGAAAGCACAGAGCGCCAGATTTTATGTTGTCCTGAGAGCTTGCAGAGCACTGGGGAAAAGCAGGCAGAGAATTCCCTGCTAGCACCTTCTCTGTGCTTGTTCACATTGCTTCGCAGAATCGCTTTTGTGCAGAAAACAGTAACACTTGTTCAGAACGAAAGAAAGCACAGAGCCCCAGATTTTATGTTGTCCTGGAGAGCTTGCAGAGCACTGGGGAAAAGCAGGCAGAGAATTCCCTGCTAGCACCTTCTCTGTGCCTGTTCACATTGCTTCGCAGAATCGCTTTTGTGCAGAAAACAGTAACACTTGTTCAGAACGAAAAAAAGCACAGAGCCCCAGATTTGATGTTGTCCTGGAGAGCTTGCAGAGCACTGGGGAAAGGCAGGCAGAGAATTCCCTGCTAGCACCTTCTCTGTGCCTGTTCACATTGCTTCGCACAATTGCTTTTGTGCAGAAAACAGTAACACTTGTTCAGAACGAAAGAAAGCACAGAGCCGCAGATTTGCTGTGGTCCTGGAGAGCTTGCAGAGCACTGGGGAAAGGCAGGCAGAGAATTCCCTGCTAGCACCTTCTCTGTGACTGGGAAGCAGAAGTGTTCACATTGCTTCGCAGAATCGCTTTTGTGCAGAAAACAGTAACACTTGTTCAGAACGAAAGAAAGCACAGAGCCCCAGATTCTATGTTGTCCTGGAGAGCGTGCAGAGCACTGGGGAAAGGCAGGCAGAGAATTCCCTGCTAGCACCTTCTCTGTGCCTGGGAAGCAGAAGTCTTCACATTGCTTCGCAGAATCGCTTTTGCGCAGAAAACAGTAACACTTGTTCAGAACGAAAGAAAGCACAGAGCGCCAGATTTTATGTTGGCCTGAGAGCTTGCAGAGCACTGGGGAAAGGCAGGCAGAGAATTCCCTGCTAGCACCTTCTCTGTGCTTGTTCACATTGCTTCGCAGAATCGCTTTTGTGCAGAAAACAGTAACACTTGTTCAGAACGAAAGAAAGCACAGAGCCCCAGATTTTATGTTGTCCTGGAGAGCTTGCAGAGCACTGGGGAAAAGCAGGCAGAGAATTCCCTGCTAGCACCTTCTCTGTGCCTGTTCACATTGCTTCGCAGAATCGCTTTTGTGCAGAAAACAGTAACACTTGTTCAGAACGAAAAAAAGCACAGAGCCCCAGATTTTATGTTGTCCTGGAGAGCTTGCAGAGCACTGGGGAAAGGCAGGCAGAGAATTCCCTGCTAGCACCTTCTCTGTGCCTGTTCACATTGCTTCGCAGAAGCGCTTTTGTGCAGAAAACAGTAACACTTGTTCAGAACGAAAGAAAGCACAGAGCCCCAGATTTGCTGTGGTCCTGGAGAGCTTGCAGAGCACTGGGATAAGGCAGGCAGAGAATTCCCTGCTAGCACCTTCTCTGTGCCTGGGAAGCAGAAGTGTTCACATTGCTTCGCAGAATCGCTTTTGTGCAGAAAACAGTAACACTTGTTCAGAACGAAAGAAAGCACAGAGCCCCAGATTTGCTGTTGTCCTGGAGAGCTTGCAGAGCACTGGGGAAAAGCAGTCAGAGAATTCCCTGCTAGCACCTTCTCTGTGCCTGTTCACATTGCTTCGCACAATTGTTTTTGTGCAGAAAACACTCACACTTGTTCAGAACGAAAGAAAGCAGAGAGCCCCAGATTTGCTGTGGTCCTGGAGAGCTTGCAGAGCACTGGGATAAGGCAGGCAGAGAATTCCCTGCTAGCACCTTCTCTGTGCCTGGGAAGCAGAAGTGTTCACATTGCTTCGCAGAATCGCTTTTGTGCAGAAAACAGTAACACTTGTTCAGAACGAAAGAAAGCACAGAGCCCCAGATTCTATGTTGTCCTGGAGAGCGTGCAGAGCACTGGGGAAAGGCAGGCAGAGAATTCCCTCCTAGCGCCTTCTCTGTGCCTGGGAAGCAGAAGTGGTCACATTGCTTCGCAGAATCGCTTTTGTCCAGAAAACAGTAACACTTGTTCAGAACGAAAGAAAGCACAGAGCCCCAGATTTGCTGTTGTCCTGGAGAGCTTGCAGAGCACTGGGGAAAGGCAGGCAGAGAATTCCCTCCTAGCACCTTCTCTGTGCCTGTTCACATTGCTTCGCAGAATTGCTTTTGTGCAGAAAACAGTAACACTTGTTCAGAACGAAAGAAAGCACAGAGCCCCAGATTCTATGCTGTCCTGGAGAGCGTGCAGAGCACTGGGGAAAGGCAGGCAGAGAATTCCCTGCTAGCACCTTCTCTGTGCCTGGGAAGCAGAAGTGTTCACATTGCTTCGCAGAATCGCTTTTGTGCAGAAAACAGTAACACTTGTTCAGAACGAAAGAAAGCACAGAGCCCCAGATTCTATGTTGTCCTGGAGAGCATGCAGAGCACTGGGGAAAGGCAGGCAGAGAATTCCCTGCTAGCACCTTCTCTGTGCCTGGGAAGCAGAAGTGTTCACATTGCTTCGCAGAATCGCTTTTGTGCAGAAAACAGTAACACTTGTTCAGAACGAAAGAAAGCACAGAGCCCCAGATTTGATGTTGTCCTGGAGAGCTTGCAGAGCACTGGGGAAAGGCAGGCAGAGAATTCCCTGCTAGCACCTTCTCTGTGCCTGTTCACATTGCTTCGCAGAATCGCTTTTGTGCAGAAAACAGTAACACTTGTTCAGAACGAAAGAAAGCACAGAGCCCCAGATTTGCTGTGGTCCTGGAGAGCTTGCAGAGCACTGGGGAAAGGCAGGCAGAGAATTCCCTGCTAGCACCTTCTCTGTGCCTGTTCACATTGCTTCGCACAATCGCTTTTGTGCAGAAAACAGTAACACTTGTTCAGAACGAAAGAAAGCACAGAGCCCCAGATTTGCTGTGGTCCTGGAGAGCTTGCAGAGCACTGGGGAAAGGCAGGCAGAGAATTCCCTGCTAGCACCTTCTCTGTGCCTGGGAAGCAGAAGTGTTCACATTGCTTCGCAGAATCGCTTTTGTGCAGAAAACAGTAACACTTGTTCAGAACGAAAGAAAGCACAGAGCCCCAGATTCTATGTTGTCCTGGAGAGCGTGCAGAGCACTGGGGAAAGGCAGGCAGAGAATTCCCTGCTAGCACCTTCTCTGTGCCTGGGAAGCAGAAGTCTTCACATTGCTTCGCAGAATCGCTTTTGCGCAGAAAACAGTAACACTTGTTCAGAACGAAAGAAAGCACAGAGCCCCAGATTCTATGTTGTCCTGGAGAGCGTGCAGAGCACTGGGGAAAGGCAGGCAGAGAATTCCATCCTAGCACCTTCTCTGTGCCTGGGAAGCAGAAGTGGTCACATTGCTTCGCAGAATTGCTTTTGTGCAGAAAACAGTAACACTTGTTCAGAACGAAAGAAAGCACAGAGCCCCAGATTTGCTGTGGTCCTGGAGAGCTTGCAGAGCACTGGGGAAAGGCAGGCAGAGAATTCCCTGCTAGCACCTTCTCTGTGACTGGGAAGCAGAAGTGTTCACATTGCTTCGCAGAATCGCTTTTGTGCAGAAAACAGTAACACTTGTTCAGAACGAAAGAAAGCACAGAGCCCCAGATTCTATGTTGTCCTGGAGAGCGTGCAGAGCACTGGGGAAAGGCAGGCAGAGAATTCCCTGCTAGCACCTTCTCTGTGCCTGGGAAGCAGAAGTCTTCACATTGCTTCGCAGAATCGCTTTTGCGCAGAAAACAGTAACACTTGTTCAGAACGAAAGAAAGCACAGAGCGCCAGATTTTATGTTGTCCTGAGAGCTTGCAGAGCACTGGGGAAAAGCAGGCAGAGAATTCCCTGCTAGCACCTTCTCTGTGCTTGTTCACATTGCTTCGCAGAATCGCTTTTGTGCAGAAAACAGTAACACTTGTTCAGAACGAAAAAAAGCACAGAGCCCCAGATTTGATGTTGTCCTGGAGAGCTTGCAGAGCACTGGGGAAAGGCAGGCAGAGAATTCCCTGCTAGCACCTTCTCTGTGCCTGTTCACATTGCTTCGCACAATTGCTTTTGTGCAGAAAACAGTAACACTTGTTCAGAACGAAAGAAAGCACAGAGCCCCAGATTTGCTGTGGTCCTGGAGAGCTTGCAGAGCACTGGGGAAAGGCAGGCAGAGAATTCCCTGCTAGCACCTTCTCTGTGACTGGGAAGCAGAAGTGTTCACATTGCTTCGCAGAATCGCTTTTGTGCAGAAAACAGTAACACTTGTTCAGAACGAAAGAAAGCACAGAGCCCCAGATTCTATGTTGTCCTGGAGAGCGTGCAGAGCACTGGGGAAAGGCAGGCAGAGAATTCCCTCCTAGCACCTTCTCTGTGCCTGGGAAGCAGAAGTCTTCACATTGCTTCGCAGAATCGCTTTTGCGCAGAAAACAGTAACACTTGTTCAGAACGAAAGAAAGCACAGAGCGCCAGATTTTATGTTGGCCTGAGAGCTTGCAGAGCACTGGGGAAAGGCAGGCAGAGAATTCCCTGCTAGCACCTTCTCTGTGCTTGTTCACATTGCTTCGCAGAATCGCTTTTGTGCAGAAAACAGTAACACTTGTTCAGAACGAAAGAAAGCACAGAGCCCCAGATTTTATGTTGTCCTGGAGAGCTTGCAGAGCACTGGGGAAAAGCAGGCAGAGAATTCCCTGCTAGCACCTTCTCTGTGCCTGTTCACATTGCTTCGCAGAATCGCTTTTGTGCAGAAAACAGTAACACTTGTTCAGAACGAAAGAAAGCACAGAGCCCCAGATTTTATGTTGTCCTGGAGAGCTTGCAGAGCACTGGGGAAAGGCAGGCAGAGAATTCCCTGCTAGCACCTTCTCTGTGCCTGTTCACATTGCTTCGCAGAAGCGCTTTTGTGCAGAAAACAGTAACACTTGTTCAGAACGAAAGAAAGCACAGAGCCCCAGATTTGCTGTGGTCCTGGAGAGCTTGCAGAGCACTGGGATAAGGCAGGCAGAGAATTCCCTGCTAGCACCTTCTCTGTGCCTGGGAAGCAGAAGTGTTCACATTGCTTCGCAGAATCGCTTTTGTGCAGAAAACAGTAACACTTGTTCAGAACGAAAGAAAGCACAGAGCCCCAGATTTGCTGTTGTCCTGGAGAGCTTGCAGAGCATTGGGGAAAGGCAGTCAGAGAATTCCCTGCTAGCACCTTCTCTGTGCCTGTTCACATTGCTTCGCAGAATTGTTTTTGTGCAGAAAACACTCACACTTGTTCAGAACGAAAGAAAGCAGAGAGCCCCAGATTTGCTGTGGTCCTGGAGAGCTTGCAGAGCACTGGGATAAGGCAGGCAGAGAATTCCCTGCTAGCACCTTCTCTGTGCCTGGGAAGCAGAAGTGTTCACATTGCTTCGCACAATCGCTTTTGTGCAGAAAACAGTAACACTTGTTCAGAACGAAAGAAAGCACAGAGCCCCAGATTCTATGTTGTCCTGGAGAGCGTGCAGAGCACTGGGGAAAGGCAGGCAGAGAATTCCCTCCTAGCGCCTTCTCTGTGCCTGGGAAGCAGAAGTGGTCACATTGCTTCGCAGAATCGCTTTTGTCCAGAAAACAGTAACACTTGCTCAGAACGAAAGAAAGCACAGAGCCCCAGATTTGCTGTTGTCCTGGAGAGCTTGCAGAGCACTGGGGAAAGGCAGGCAGAGAATTCCCTCCTAGCACCTTCTCTGTGCCTGTTCACATTGCTTCGCAGAATTGCTTTTGTGCAGAAAACAGTAACACTTGTTCAGAACGAAAGAAAGCACAGAGCCCCAGATTCTATGCTGTCCTGGAGAGCGTGCAGAGCACTGGGGAAAGGCAGGCAGAGAATTCCCTGCTAGCACCTTCTCTGTGCCTGGGAAGCAGAAGTGTTCACATTGCTTCGCAGAATCGCTTTTGTGCAGAAAACAGTAACACTTGTTCAGAACGAAAGAAAGCACAGAGCCCCAGATTTGCTGTTGTCCTGGAGAGCATGCAGAGCACTGGGGAAAGGCAGGCAGAGAATTCCCTGCTAGCACCTTCTCTGTGCCTGGGAAGCAGAAGTGTTCACATTGCTTCGCAGAATCGCTTTTGTGCAGAAAACAGTAACACTTGTTCAGAACGAAAGAAAGCACAGAGCCCCAGATTTGATGTTGTCCTGGAGAGCTTGCAGAGCACTGGGGAAAGGCAGGCAGAGAATTCCCTGCTAGCACCTTCTCTGTGCCTGTTCACATTGCTTCGCAGAATCGCTTTTGTGCAGAAAACAGTAACACTTGTTCAGAACGAAAGAAAGCACAGAGCCCCAGATTTGCTGTGGTCCTGGAGAGCTTGCAGAGCACTGGGGAAAGGCAGGCAGAGAATTCCCTGCTAGCACCTTCTCTGTGCCTGGGAAGCAGAAGTCTTCACATTGCTTCGCAGAATCGCTTTTGCGCAGAAAACAGTAACACTTGTTCAGAACGAAAGAAAGCACAGAGCGCCAGATTTTATGTTGTCCTGGAGAGCGTGCAGAGTACTGGGGAAAGGCAGGCAGAGAATTCCCTGCTAGCACCTTCTCTGTGCTTGTTCACATTGCTTCGCAGAAGCGCTTTTGTGCAGAAAACAGTAACACTTGTTCAGAACGAAAGAAAGCACAGAGCCCCAGATTTTATGTTGTCCTGGAGAGCTTGCAGAGCACTGGGGAAAGGCAGGCAGAGAATTCCCTGCTAGCACCTTCTCTGTGCCTGTTCACATTGCTTCGCAGAATCGCTTTTGTGCAGAAAACAGTAACACTTGTTCAGAACGAAAAAAAGCACAGAGCCCCAGATTTGATGTTGTCCTGGAGAGCTTGCAGAGCACTGGGGAAAGGCAGGCAGAGAATTCCCTGCTAGCACCTTCTCTGTGCCTGGGAAGCAGAAGTGTTCACATTGCTTCGCAGAATCGCTTTTGTGCAGAAAACAGTAACACTTGTTCAGAACGAAAGAAAGCACAGAGCCCCAGATTTTATGTTGTCCTGGAGAGCTTGCAGAGCACTGGGATAAGGCAGGCAGAGAATTCCCTGCTAGCACCTTCTCTGTGAATGGGAAGCAGAAGTGTTCACATTGCTTCGCAAAATCGCTTTTGTGCAGAAAACAGTAACACTTGTTCAGAACGAAAGAAAGCACAGAGCCCCAGATTCTATGTTGTCCTGGAGAGCGTGCAGAGCACTGGGGAAAGGCAGGCAGAGAATTCCCTGCTAGCACCTTCTCTGTGCCTGGGAAGCAGAAGTCTTCACATTGCTTCGCAGAATCGCTTTTGTGCAGAAAACAGTAACACTTGTTCAGAACGAAAGAAAGCACAGAGCGCCAGATTTTATGTTGTCCTGAGAGCTTGCAGAGTACTGGGGAAAGGCAGGCAGAGAATTCCCTGCTAGCACCTTCTCTGTGCCTGTTCACATTGCTTCGCAGAATCGCTTTTGTGCAGAAAACAGTAACACTTGTTCAGAACGAAAGAAAGCACAGAGCCCCAGATTTGCTGTGGTCCTGGAGAGCTTGCAGAGCACTGGGATAAGGCAGGCAGAGAATTCCCTGCTAGCACCTTCTCTGTGCCTGGGAAGCAGAAGTGTTCACATTGCTTCGCAGAATCGCTTTTGTGCAGAAAACAGTAACACTTGTTCAGAACGAAAGAAAGCACAGAGCCCCAGATTTGCTGTTGTCCTGGAGAGCTTGCAGAGCACTGGGGAAAGGCAGGCAGAGAATTCCCTGCTAGCACCTTCTCTGTGCCTGTTCACATTGCTTCGCAGAATTGTTTTTGTGCAGAAAACACTCACACTTGTTCAGAACGAAAGAAAGCAGAGAGCCCCAGATTTGCGGTAGTCCTGAAGAGCTTGCAGAGCACTGGGATAAGGCAGGCAGAGAATTCCCTGCTAGCACCTTCTCTGTGCCTGGGAAGCAGAAGTGTTCACATTGCTTCGCAGAATCGCTTTTGTGCAGAAAACAGTAACACTTGTTCAGAACGAAAGAAAGCACAGAGCCCCAGATTCTATGTTGTCCTGGAGAGCATGCAGAGCATTGGGGAAAGGCAGGCAGAGAATTCCCTCCTAGCACCTTCTCTGTGCCTGGGAAGCAGAAGTGTTCACATTGCTTCGCAGAATCGCTTTTGTCCAGAAAACAGTAACACTTGCTCAGAACGAAAGAAAGCACAGAGCCCCAGATTTGCTGTTGTCCTGGAGAGCTTGCAGAGCACTGGGGAAAGGCAGGCAGAGAATTCCCTCCTAGCACCTTCTCTGTGCCTGTTCACATTGCTTCGCAGAATCGCTTTTGTGCAGAAAACAGTAACACTTGTTCAGAACGAAAGAAAGCACAGAGCCCCAGATTTGCTGTGGTCCTGGAGAGCTTGCAGAGCACTAGGGAAAGGCAGGCAGAGAATTCCCTCCTAGCACCTTCTCTGTGCCTGGGAAGCAGAAGTGTTCACATTGCTTCGCAGAATCGCTTTTGTGCAGAAAACAGTAACACTTGTTCAGAACGAAAGAAAGCACAGAGCCCCAGATTTTATGTTGTCCTGGAGAGCTTGCAGAGCACTGGGGAAAGGCAGGCAGAGAATTCCCTGCTAGCACCTTCTCTGTGCTTGTTCACATTGCTTCGCAGAATCGCTTTTGTGCAGAAAACAGTAACACTTGTTCAGAACGAAAGAAAGCACAGAGCCCCAGATTTGCTGTGGTCCTGGAGAGCTTGCAGAGCACTGGGGAAAGGCAGGCAGAGAATTCCCTGCTAGCACCTTCTCTGTGCCTGGGAAGCAGAAGTCTTCACATTGCTTCGCAGAATCGCTTTTGTGCAGAAAACAGTAACACTTGTTCAGAACGAAAGAAAGCACAGAGCCCCAGATTCTATGTTGTCCTGGAGAGCGTGCAGACCACTGGGGAAAGGCAGGCAGAGAATTCCCTGCTAGCACCTTCTCTGTGCCTGTTCACATTGCTTCGCAGAATCGCTTTTGTGCAGAAAACAGTAACACTTGTTCAGAACGAAAGAAAGCACAGAGCCCCAGATTTGCTGTGGTCCTGGAGAGCTTGCAGAGCACTGGGGAAAGGCAGGCAGAGAATTCCCTGCTAGCACCTTCTCTGTGCCTGGGAAGCAGAAGTCTTCACATTGCTTCGCAGAATCGCTTTTGCGCAGAAAACAGTAACACTTGTTCAGAACGAAAGAAAGCACAGAGCGCCAGATTTTATGTTGTCCTGGAGAGCGTGCAGAGTACTGGGGAAAGGCAGGCAGAGAATTCCCTGCTAGCACCTTCTCTGTGCTTGTTCACATTGCTTCGCAGAAGCGCTTTTGTGCAGAAAACAGTAACACTTGTTCAGAACGAAAGAAAGCACAGAGCCCCAGATTTTATGTTGTCCTGGAGAGCTTGCAGAGCACTGGGGAAAGGCAGGCAGAGAATTCCCTGCTAGCACCTTCTCTGTGCCTGTTCACATTGCTTCGCAGAATCGCTTTTGTGCAGAAAACAGTAACACTTGTTCAGAACGAAAAAAAGCACAGAGCCCCAGATTTGATGTTGTCCTGGAGAGCTTGCAGAGCACTGGGGAAAGGCAGGCAGAGAATTCCCTGCTAGCACCTTCTCTGTGCCTGGGAAGCAGAAGTGTTCACATTGCTTCGCAGAATCGCTTTTGTGCAGAAAACAGTAACACTTGTTCAGAACGAAAGAAAGCACAGAGCCCCAGATTTTATGTTGTCCTGGAGAGCTTGCAGAGCACTGGGATAAGGCAGGCAGAGAATTCCCTGCTAGCACCTTCTCTGTGAATGGGAAGCAGAAGTGTTCACATTGCTTCGCAAAATCGCTTTTGTGCAGAAAACAGTAACACTTGTTCAGAACGAAAGAAAGCACAGAGCCCCAGATTCTATGTTGTCCTGGAGAGCGTGCAGAGCACTGGGGAAAGGCAGGCAGAGAATTCCCTGCTAGCACCTTCTCTGTGCCTGGGAAGCAGAAGTCTTCACATTGCTTCGCAGAATCGCTTTTGTGCAGAAAACAGTAACACTTGTTCAGAACGAAAGAAAGCACAGAGCGCCAGATTTTATGTTGTCCTGAGAGCTTGCAGAGTACTGGGGAAAGGCAGGCAGAGAATTCCCTGCTAGCACCTTCTCTGTGCCTGTTCACATTGCTTCGCAGAATCGCTTTTGTGCAGAAAACAGTAACACTTGTTCAGAACGAAAGAAAGCACAGAGCCCCAGATTTGCTGTGGTCCTGGAGAGCTTGCAGAGCACTGGGATAAGGCAGGCAGAGAATTCCCTGCTAGCACCTTCTCTGTGCCTGGGAAGCAGAAGTGTTCACATTGCTTCGCAGAATCGCTTTTGTGCAGAAAACAGTAACACTTGTTCAGAACGAAAGAAAGCACAGAGCCCCAGATTTGCTGTTGTCCTGGAGAGCTTGCAGAGCACTGGGGAAAGGCAGGCAGAGAATTCCCTGCTAGCACCTTCTCTGTGCCTGTTCACATTGCTTCGCAGAATTGTTTTTGTGCAGAAAACACTCACACTTGTTCAGAACGAAAGAAAGCAGAGAGCCCCAGATTTGCGGTAGTCCTGAAGAGCTTGCAGAGCACTGGGATAAGGCAGGCAGAGAATTCCCTGCTAGCACCTTCTCTGTGCCTGGGAAGCAGAAGTGTTCACATTGCTTCGCAGAATCGCTTTTGTGCAGAAAACAGTAACACTTGTTCAGAACGAAAGAAAGCACAGAGCCCCAGATTCTATGTTGTCCTGGAGAGCATGCAGAGCATTGGGGAAAGGCAGGCAGAGAATTCCCTCCTAGCACCTTCTCTGTGCCTGGGAAGCAGAAGTGTTCACATTGCTTCGCAGAATCGCTTTTGTCCAGAAAACAGTAACACTTGCTCAGAACGAAAGAAAGCACAGAGCCCCAGATTTGCTGTTGTCCTGGAGAGCTTGCAGAGCACTGGGGAAAGGCAGGCAGAGAATTCCCTCCTAGCACCTTCTCTGTGCCTGTTCACATTGCTTCGCAGAATCGCTTTTGTGCAGAAAACAGTAACACTTGTTCAGAACGAAAGAAAGCAC
This sequence comes from Strix uralensis, assembly GCF_047716275.1. Lineage (NCBI taxonomy): Eukaryota > Metazoa > Chordata > Aves > Strigiformes > Strigidae > Strix > Strix uralensis. The sequence continues at coordinate 179,602 of NW_027436821.1, forward strand.
AGAGCCCCAGATTTGCTGTGGTCCTGGAGAGCTTGCAGAGCACTAGGGAAAGGCAGGCAGAGAATTCCCTCCTAGCACCTTCTCTGTGCCTGGGAAGCAGAAGTGTTCACATTGCTTCGCAGAATCGCTTTTGTGCAGAAAACAGTAACACTTGTTCAGAACGAAAGAAAGCACAGAGCCCCAGATTTTATGTTGTCCTGGAGAGCTTGCAGAGCACTGGGGAAAGGCAGGCAGAGAATTCCCTGCTAGCACCTTCTCTGTGCTTGTTCACATTGCTTCGCAGAATCGCTTTTGTGCAGAAAACAGTAACACTTGTTCAGAACGAAAGAAAGCACAGAGCCCCAGATTTGCTGTGGTCCTGGAGAGCTTGCAGAGCACTGGGATAAGGCAGGCAGAGAATTCCCTGCTAGCACCTTCTCTGTGCCTGGGAAGCAGAAGTGTTCACATTGCTTCGCAGAATCGCTTTTGTGCAGAAAACAGTAACACTTGTTCAGAACGAAAGAAAGCACAGAGCCCCAGATTCTATGTTGTCCTGGAGAGCGTGCAGACCACTGGGGAAAGGCAGGCAGAGAATTCCCTCCTCGCACCTTCTCTGTGCCTGGGAAGCAGAAGTGGTCACATTGCTTCGCAGAATCGCTTTTGTGCAGAAAACAGTAACACTTCTTCAGAACGAAAGGAAGCACAGAGCCCCAGATTTGCTGTGGTCCTGGAGAGCTTGCAGGGCACTGGGATAAGGCAGGCAGAGAATTCCCTGCTAGCACCTTCTCTGTGCCTGGGAAGCAGAAGTGTTCACATTGCTTCGCAGAATCGCTTTTGTGCAGAAAACAGTAACACTTGTTCAGAACGAAAGAAAGCACAGAGCCCCAGATTTGCTGTTGTCCTGGAGAGCTTGCAGAGCACTGGGGAAAGGCAGGCAGAGAATTCCCTCCTAGCACCTTCTCTGTGCCTGTTCACATTGCTTCGCAGAATCGCTTTTGTGCAGAAAACAGTAACACTTGTTCAGAACGAAAGAAAGCACAGAGCCCCAGATTTGCTGTGGTCCTGGATGTGATAGACAGTATACTGTTTGTTCATCACATTCCATTGAAGATACTGGGAGCTCGTGAGATGTTATTCCATAAACTATGTTGGCCTAAGCTTAATCTTAACTATTACACTGTGTAACGACTAACAGACTGTAAGTGCTTATCTAAGTTGAAATGCTGAAGCAAGGACTTCTACTAGGCAAAAGACTGAAAAGAGGGAGAAAGGGAAGAAGGACAAAGGGGAGAAAGACAAAGGGAAGAAGAAGAAGAAAAAAAAAAGGGGGTAGTGTCTATATTCTGTAAGATATAAACAAAGACTTTGTGAGCCACTCTCAGGAAAGTAAGAAATACGAGAAACTGGTGACGTGAGGAAG